>NW_026571175.1:6258977-6512725 GCF_026225935.1 Boleophthalmus pectinirostris
TATTTGCATTATGACAGAAAAGTAGCATATTTACACTTCTGTCAGCCTACACAAAATATTACAATAAATATCGTATCATAAGATGTATATCATGAAAATATTGTATAAAAACTTTAGATATCGATAAATCCCTAGTATATAATTAATTTCACAAAACTTTTTTAATCTCTAGTAGCAGTGGTAATGTTTCTCCAATATCTTAAATGTTAGTGGTTTGATCCTTGTTCTGGTAAGTTTCAAAAATCAAAAAACAAATAAAACGTTTATTTAATTGATGCTCCCCCTAGGAAATAAATTTAAAGCAACCCTGCGTAACTTTCTGGAGGTGGCACTACCATAATGAAGAAAATTATAGCCAAAGGAACAACATTTCCGTGGAGACAAGCAGGTCAAGTAAGCGTCAGGTTTGTGGAAAAGCAAGCCTGCTCACAGTCAAGTCAGTATGTTTTAAGTGCAATAAAAACATCCCAACAAAAAAAAAAAAAAGGAAAAAAAAAAAAAAAAAAAACTAAAAAACTAAAAATATCTTTTAAAATACCATATAATAGCTGCATTTTTTATTTCTTTGAATCACTTAACAGACCAGGCATTTATTTGAGACCAGGCTGCAATTTGGGGCAGGCGATTAATTCCTTCCTCATTAAAATCTTGCTCAGCAAAACTGGGAAAATATGGTACTCAAATTCTTTTAACCAGGATGACTATAAAGTACAGTTTTTATGGCACACCTTGAAGGATGCGCCACTGTTATACGATGGCCTGGCGACTACTTTGCCTTTACCTTGTCGACCTGATTCCTGCCTTTCCTCGCCCCTTTGCCACAACTTTCCTCTTACGCCACAGCAGCTTCGATGACTTTGCTGCTTTCTCCAAATTGCCAAACTGAAGTCATTTTACCAAAACTTCTAAAAACTGCTTCCATTTCCTGTTATGTTATGCCATCTTTCCTTTTTTTACGTCACTTCGAAATAGAGATTTAAGAGGAGCGTCATCTGTTTCGCCACTTTTTCAGTGAAGATGAGGCTGATCGGACCCAGCGCAGAGAATATAGCCTATCCATTACCAGTCTAGAACATGCCGGACTGAACTGAACATATATATCTTGATTAAATAAGTCACAAAAAAAGGGAAATGGGAGTCTGAGCAGCCTGAACAACTACTAGGGGTGTTGGCATAGACTACTTTCTATACAGACATAGACTGTATCAGCGGTTATTTATCAAAACATACACCTGCATCCGGAGTTTAAAGGGGACCCAGCGGTTAATTGAAACCTGGCTATTATTAGGTATTTTATGGTAAACTAAAAACCTTAGTAATGCATTTCTAAAATAACATTGAGACTGACCTGCGACGAAGCAGACCCTCCAGAGCCCACAGTGCAGAGCCATCTTCACCTCCGTGGTCTGGTTCTGCTGGAGTACGATTCCCTCCTCCATCAGCAGCCAGTAATCTGTAGAGACAGCCACGCCCACCAGGAGGAGCCCACACGCCCCGAACACAGAGGAGAGCAGGGTCAGGGCGCGAGTGCTGAACGAACTCATCTGAAACCAGAGAAGAAGACGAGAGACGCGAGCATTAGAGCATTAGAGCTTATCATGCTCATAGGGCTTTGTATAGAAAATGAATCAAATAAAAGAGCTTTCAGTTTCCAGACCACAAACAATATGACATTTAATCTTTGCCATTTCACACAAAAAGTCAAATTTCTCCCTCCAAAGTTTGCTCCAAAACACATTTTTCCAGAGAGAGTTTGCTGTAGACCTCTCCGTTAAAGGGACAGTCCGGAATTTTGGACATAGGATCTGATTTCCTAGTGTGTCAGAGTGTTGGAGACGTGTGGAGACACTTTTTGAAATATTCCATCCAGTCCTTGTATTTGCAGAGGTCACTGGTGCTAGGCTAGTGCATGTCAATGGCCATAGTTATCCTGCCACTAAAAACAGTCTTACCCACTCCACAAAACACCCGAAACAAAACTATTATTGCACCAGACTGTTGATTTAAGTGTCTGTGTTGATAGAATAATGTTTGAAATAAAACTAACCTTGCATCGCATGAATCGTTGCATGTTGAGGGACTACCATCTATTTTATGTTGACACTATTGGATGTTTTTGTATATAAAATGATCAGTTTTACATAGCACTTTTCCACCTTCAAAGAGCGTTTAACATCAAGGAACCACTCACCCATTCACACACACACACACACTGGGGGCGATGCGGGTTAAATGTCTGGCCCAAGGATACAACAACAGCATTCATATCTGGGAGCTGGAATCACACCGAGACATGTGGAGACACTTTTTTAAAATATTCCATCCAGTCCTTGTATTTGCAGAGGTCACTGGTGCTAGGCTAGTGCATGTCAATGGCCATAGTTAGCCTGCCACTAAAAACAGTCTTACCCACTCCACAAAACACCCGAAACAAAACTATCCAATGTCTGTCTGTGAATGTCTGTGTTGAGAGATTAATTTTAGAAGTAAAACCAACCGTGCATCTGAAGGATTTATGTTTGAGCAGCAGCAGTGAATTGTACTTCCTGACAGAAAGCTTGGCAGCGGTGGACTGATATCACCGAGCACCATATCTTACCAACAAAGTAAAATTCCGCTGCTGCTGATAAAATAGTCCCTCAACATGTGACGATTTATGCGATGCAAGGTTAGTTTTATTTCAAACATTATTCTATCAACACAGACATTTACATCAACAATCTGGTGTTATAATTGTTTTACTTCGGGTGTTTTGTGGAGTGGGTAAGACAGTTTTTAGAGGCACTATAACTATGGCCATTGACATGCACTAGCCTAGCACCAGTGACCTCTGCAAATACAAGGACTGGAAGGAATATTTCCAAAAAGTGTCTCCACACGTCTCCAACACTCTGGCTCACTAGGAAATGAGGTCCTCTGTCTAAAATTCTGGACTGTCCCTTTAAGTGTCACGGATACAACAATAGAATTCATCTGTGGGAGCTGGAATCACACGAAGAAAACTGTGGAAACTGCTCTGTCAATGATGTTTATGTTTTACATTGAGAGCGGGATTAGAACTGGCAACTTTCGAATTAGAGAACTGTATGAATTTCTACAGACAGGCTAGGGGCGAGGCAAGTTAAATGTCTTGCCCAATGACACAACAGTAGCATTCATCCGTGGGAGCTGGAATCACACAGAGAAAGCTGTGGGAACTGCAATATCAATGATGTTTCTGTCTTATGTCGAGAGCGGGATCCGAACCGGCAACCTTCAGATCAGAGGACTGTGTGAATTTCTGCAGACGCACTGGGGGCAAGGCGAGTTTTGCCTAAGGACACAACAACAGCAGTCATCTGTGGGATCTGTAATTGCGCCGCTGACCTGTGAGAACTGCTCTATCAGTGATGTTTATGTTTTACGTTGAGAGCGGGATTCGAACCGGCAACCTTCGGATCAGAGAACTGTACGGATTTCTACAGACATGCTGTGGGCGAGGCAGGTTAAGTGTCTTGCCCAAGGACACAATAACAGCGTTCATCCATGTGATCTATAATCGCCCCGCCAACCAGTGGGCACTGCTCTATTAATGATGTTTATGTTGAGAGTGGGATTCGAACCGGCAACTTTCAGATCAGAGAACTGTACGGATTTCTACAGACACGCTGGGGGAGAGGCGAGTTAAGTGTCTTACCCAATGACACAACAACAGGAGTCATCTTTGGGAGCTGTAATTGCACCACCGACCTGTGAGTACTGCTCTATCAGTGAATGATGTTTCTATTTTATGTCGAGAGCGGGATTTGAACCGGCAACCTTCGGATCTGGGAACTCTACACAGTTCTAATTCAGCCCCCTATTCTGTGAACTGGGAGCGAGGTGGGTTAAGTGTCTTGCTCAAGGATACAACAACAGAATTCAGTTGTGGGAGCTTGAATCATTTTATGTTTACCGTTTTATGTCGAGAGCGGGATTCGAACCAGCAACTCTCGGACTCTTGGAGAACTCTACAAAATTCAGCAAAATCCAAGCACAAATAGCAGCCATTGATTGACAGTTTTTTGAGTTTTTTTCCAGGTGCAGTAAACTCTGAACTTTACTCCATTCCGAATATAAAATATTTACGACGAACACAGCGCGAAGAACCTTGGACGAGGCTCAGAGCTTCTCAAAACACAAGGCACGACCCAGCTTCAAACACAACAACATCTCCAGCTCTCTTATTCTGACCCCAGGACTTTTAAACACATTTAATAATTCACAAAGATTACAACTAGTGTTTCTACAGAGCCACCTTCAAACTATTTATTCTTTTACATTCTCGGTTAAGTCTGTTTTAACACACACAACACACAATGAATTTCAGACCGAGTGAACATGCCTCCAAGGGACAGAGTCAAGGAGAGGACTATCATGAAATAAACATGGTAAATAAAAAAAGAATATGTTATAAAAGCACATCCCTAGTGTTGGGAGAGAGTTTTTTTAGATTTAAGAATGGAAAAATGTTCACAGTGTGTTAATTATCTGGCATTTTCAAAAGTAATTTGACCAAAAAAAAGTCCTATATTGTACAAAATTGACTCTTGTGAGCTTTAAGACATGTTAGAATAATGTTTCCTCGTCAAAAACGTTCCTGGAGTTGTGTTTTGTTTAATTTACACATGTCTGTCTACATTTCCAAAGCTCGAAATGCTCTGTTGCACCTTGTGATGTCATGCAGTGGTAGTTTTCAAGCCACGTTTTACCTTTTATGGGCAATTCTAGGACTGAAATAATCCAAATGATTCTAGTGAAGGTGCATGGAGTTTAAAAACACAATGGAGCACTTCCTGTATCACCACATGACATCATAAGGTGGAACAGGGTGTTTTCTGTTAGGGAGAAGCTAAATATACAGGGTTTGTGTGTTAAAGTTGTGTGAATGAAACAAACCACAACTCCAGGTATGTTTTTTTTTTTCCAACATTATAGTACAGAAAAAGAAAGACACACTCTCTTATTTATAAGTAATAAGTAATTTGTAGTAAAAGTATTTGATAGTAGTAATAGTAGTAATAGTCATTTTCAAACAGGATTAGAATGCACATGTGATCTGTAACATGGCTTCACAATTTAAAATATTAAAATTAAATGATACAATAGTTGAAAACAGCATATTTAATAAAGCAATAATGCAATCTTAATTATATAATTCAAGATATTTTGTTAGCTAATAATTTTTTGATAACTGATAATTGATAACTGTTTATATAAAGCAGTGTTTATATATGCACCAAAAGTCACTATTTCAGTTACAGTATTGAATTTGTAAAGTATTTGATATACTGTGGTGTTGTATTTACTGTACAGTGAGGTGCAGTACTGCCTGGCTCGCACTAGAGGGCACTGTTGCTGCCTGGACCAAGTCATTTCAACGCCTAGTTTGAAATCTTCATTGAGAATACATGGTTCTCAGATATATATAGAGAGAGTCTCATAAGCATCTGAACTTTGTAACAACATTTTCATTTTTAAAGGTCTTATAGTCTCTTATGTTCCTCTGCCTAAATAGTGTAAATAGAGTTGGGGTATTAAAGGGTACTATCATGTCCAGGATTTTTAAAAAGTCTAAAAACTTGAGGTTACTGTAGAATCTTAAGATGTTGGTCATCAAAAAAATCGTTATTGTCAGGTTAACATGACATGGATTTAACACCAAAATGTCCCCAGCGTCCGTTACAGAGGACATGCTTTAAAATTATGAATAAAAATAAAATGAACAAAATCTAAATGCTGCTAAAAGATGTTCATTTACCTCCAAATAGATAGAAAATCACAAAAAATTCATATTATAATACTTTTTTTTTTTCTTCGGGTCCCATGAGGATATTACGCAAAATTGACTCTTGTGAGCTTTAAGTCATGTTAGAATGTTGTTACCTCCCCAAAAACGGACCTAGAGTTGTGTTTAGTTACAGTCACTTTTAAGTAAACCATTATTATTAGTTCGTTTACGTTTCCAAAGGTCAAAATGCTCTGCTCCACTTTGTGATGTCATGAACGAGTGGTTTTCAAGCCAACAGAACCCTTTTGTATGAAAATGACCCAGATGATTCTACTAACGGTGTGAGAGTTTAAAAACACAGTGCAGCACTTTCTGTATTACCACATGACCAGAGGTGGTGATACCATTAGGCAAACGAAGGTGGCTGCCTAGGGCCCCCAAACCTGGAGGGGCCCCCAGTCAATTTGCCCTCAGTGCCACTAATGAACGAGGACAGAGCAATTTGATTTTCTCTCAATATCACACTAAATGAGAGTAGTTTACTTTTAAACAATAATCATAATCATATGTAATGGATGTAAACAAAAATGAAGATGTCCCAGCAAACAAATAAAACTACTGTCAATTCTGGTTTTCTAGTCGGCGACCAAACTAAAAAGACAAGTTTCCAATCCACCATAATTCAAATAAACAGAAATGTGCATGTCTCAAGAAAAATGGTGAAAAACAGACCATAAATATATAGTAGGGATGGGCATGATTAGTCAATTAACCGATAATTGATCATTAAGAATTTCATCGATTATGTTCATTTTAATCGACAAACCGAATGTAGGTTGCTGTGTGTAGCGTGACCAAACAGGGGTCTGTACATGTGTCTCTCTGCACTCAGAAGGAGCGAGACACAAACAGTCAGTCAGTCTGCAAACGCCAAAGCGCAAATGCGTATTTAATGATGACTTGTACAAGAAATTCCAGGCTTTCCGTTGCGTTTGGGACAAGTGGGAGGCCATGTGCACAGTGTACAGTGTTTCGGTGTCCAATGGGAAAAAGCTTTGTCAGGTGAAAGTAGCGCAATGTTGATGACGAGTCCCCACCTCCCAAATATGGTCACACTAACCTGTATTCCACTGAGTTGTATCGCATCAGCGCACAAGAGCTGTTTTTTTTCTTTGCGTAATTTATGCAAATAAGTCATGTAGTTTTAATAGTGATGGGCAAATGAGTCGGAGCTCCGGAGCACGTCTCGTTCTTTCTGAAACAAATTGCTCCGAAGCACTGCCTTGTGCTTGAGCTCGTCTCGCAGCAGCCGCTCACGTGACCAAAGTGTGGAAGTGTTGGTCCCTCCCCCTACTGCTTCACTCTGCATGCTAGTCGCTTCAGTGTATCAAAGCGTTTCATTGGCTCAGCGAATGTTCCGCTCTGCGATTGGTTCAGAGTGTTTCAGAGTGTTCAGTGCACTTCCGTGGTTTGACAAGAGCTAAACTGCTACAGTATAAAAGATGCGCCAATATTTCTTAAAAATGTTGGTAGTGAGGAGTATTGTGTGACCTTAGTGTGATTTTGGGGACTTTTGGCATTTGTTTTCTTTGATCTAATTCCACCTAACAAGGTAACACCTCTTTTCTTATTTACAGCTGCTATTTATGTTGCTCTTTACATATTATTTTAAATTATCATTAGGCCCGAGCGCCATGGGTGGCGTAGGGCCTATTGTTACTGTTCAGCAGTGCGAAGCACTGCGGGAAGGCGTGTGCGAAGCACACGCAACAGAGCGCGAAGCGCTCTCCCCTTTCCAAACACACATTCACACTCACATGTCAGTGACTGGTGCCCGCTGACATGGCACGGTGGCATTGCCCGTGGGCCGCGTCAGCGGCATATTTGTAATCGTTCACCCCAAAACGTAGGGCGCACTTGACATGGTGCACGAAGTGCACCATGTCAAGTGCGCCCGCGAAAACAGAGCGCGAAGCGCTCTCCCCTTATCAAACACTCAGTGCCACTCAATAGTGACACTCATGGCATCCAATAGTACAGACTGGCATTGCCCAGTGCCACGTCAGCGGCATAATTGTAATCGTTAACTCTCGTAAACGCCAAAAACGTGCATTGGGTATGTGAGTAATCGAAGAGGTCAATGACGAGCGCAACGCGCTCGTCATTGACAATGGACCGCACGGGTGCGTTACTGGACGCGAGCCCTTTCCAATGATATATATATATGTGCCACCATAGGTGGCCCTATATTGTAATTGTTCTGGTTTTTCTTCTTCTTATTATTATTATTATTATTAGGCCCGAGCGCCATGGGTGGCGTAGGGCCTATTGTTACTGTTCAGCAGTGCGAAGCACTGCGGGAAGGCGTGTGCGCAGCACACGCAACAGAGCGCGAAGCGCTCTCCCCTTTCCAAACACACATTCACACTCACATGTCAGTGACTGGTGCCCGCTGACATGGCACGGTGGCATTGCCCATGGGCCGCGTCAGCGGCATATTTGTAATCGTTCACCCCAAAACGTAGGGCGCACTTGACATGGTGCACGAAGTGTAGTCCACATCAAAAAATTCAAAAAAATGGCTCAACAGCGCCCCCTGCAAAATCAAAATACATTGCGCCTATGGCTATACCCGAAAAATCAACTTTGTCGTAGACAAACGAAATTCGGGTGGTGGATAGGTCTGGTCGTTCCAAACAAAAAAATATATTACGTGGTTGCTAGGCAACCAACAGGAAGTCGGCCATATTGGACCAATCGAGCGACACGGTGGCGAAGGCGGATTTTCCTGTGCTCGCATTTGAACGAACTCGTCCTCGGGCGTTTGACCCAGACTCACCAGAATCATTCTGTATCATCTAGACAAGTGCGACATTAAAAGTTGTTAAAAGCTTTTTTAAAGGTCAAACGGTGTTGCCGTGGCAATGGTCCAAATTTCGCGTTTGTTTTTGCGGCTCGCCATCAAACTTCGACGAGTGATAATTCGCACAAACTTTGGCCGATTTCACTCAAACTTTAATCGTTGGTGGACACCCCGACCCTGAACAGATTCATATAAGAAAATCTCAAATGGGTGCAATAGCGCCCCCTAGGGAAATTGCATGGAAGTGCAAAAATTTACTTTGTCGTAGACATACGAAATTCGGCACAGACATTCGTGACATGGTCTCGATCAAAAAAGTCAATGACGCCCCCGTGCCATTTTTTTTTTGTGTTGCCATGGCAACAAGCCAAACATCGGTCCTCGCCAATAGGACGCCCGACAAAAAGTTTGGCGTAAACAAACCAAATTTGGTACACAGATGCACCATGGGAATAGGAACAAAAAAGTATATTACGCGGTTGCTAGGCAACCAACAGGAAGTCCGCCATATTGGACCAATCGAGCGACACGGCGGTGAAGGCGTATTTTCCTGTCCTCGCATTTGAACGAACTCGTCCTCGGGTGTTTGACCCAGACTCACCAGAATCATTCTGTATCATCTAGACAAGTGCGACATTAAAACTTGTTAAAAGCTTTTTATAAAGGTCAAACGGTGTTGTCGTGGCAACGGTGCAAATTTTGCGTTCGTTTTTGCGGCTCGCCACCAAACTTCGACAAGTGATAATTCGCACAAACTTTGGCCGATTTCACTCAAACTT
Organism: Boleophthalmus pectinirostris; assembly: GCF_026225935.1. NCBI lineage: Eukaryota > Metazoa > Chordata > Actinopteri > Gobiiformes > Gobiidae > Boleophthalmus > Boleophthalmus pectinirostris. The sequence continues at coordinate 6,268,369 of NW_026571175.1, forward strand.
TAATCGTTGGTGGACACCCCGACCCTGAACAGATTCATATAAGAAAATCTCAAATGGGTGCAATAGCGCCCCCTAGGGAGATTGCATGGAAGTGCAAAAATTTACTTTGTCGTAGGCATACAAAATTTGGCACACACATTCGTGACATGGTCTTGATCAAAAAAGTCAATGACGCCCCCATGCCATTTCCTTTTGTGTTGCCATGGCAACAAGCCAAACATCGGTCCTCGCCAATAGGACGCCCGACAAAAAGTTTGGCGTAACCAAACCAAATTTGGTACACAGATGCACCATGGGAATAGGAACAAAAAAGTATATTACGCGGTTGCTAGGCAACCAACAGGAAGTCCGCCATATTGAATCGAACGTGCAACCTGGCGCCGAAGGGACAATTTCCTGTCCTCGTATTTGAACGAACTCGTCCTCGGGCGTTTGACCCAGACTCACCAGAATCATTCTGTATCATCTAGACAAGTGCGACATTAAAAGTTGTTAAAAGCTTTTTTAAAGGTCAAACGGTGTTGTCGTGGCAACAAGGCAAATTTCGTGTTAATTTTTGCGGCTCGCCATCAAACTTCGACGAGTGATAATTCGCACAAACTGTGGCCGATTTCACTCAAACTTTAATCGTTGGTGGACACCCCGACCATGAACAGATTCATATAAGAAAATCTCAAATGGGCACGATAGCGCCCCCTAGGGAGATTGCATGGAAGTGCAAAAATTTACTTTGTCGTAGACATACAAAATTTGGTACATATATTCATGACATGGTCTCGATCAAAAAAGTCAGTGATGACCCCACTCCATTTCCCATCGTGTTGCCATGGCAACAAGCAAAATATTGGTCTTCGCCAATAGGCCCGACAAAAACTTTGGCATAGACAAACCAAATTTGGTACACAGATGCATCATGGGAATAAGAACAAAAAAGTATATTATGTGGTTGCTAGGCAACCAACAGGAAGCCCGTCATATTGGACTGATTGCGAGACTCAGCGCCGACAACGCAATGTCCTGTCCTCGTATTTGAACGAACTCGTCCTCGGGCGTTTGACCCAGACTCACCAGAATCATTCTGTATCATCATCAAAAGCTTTTTTAAAGGTCAAACGGTGTTGTCGTGGCAACAAGGCAAATTTCGTGTTAATTTTTGAAGCTGTCCACCAAACTTTGACGAGTGATAATTCCCACAAACTGTGGCCGATTTCACTCAAACTTTAATCGTTGGTGGACACCCCGACCCTGAACAGATTCATATAAGAAAATCTCAAATGGGTGCAATAGCGCCCCCTAGAGAAATTGTATGGAACAGTACAGTTTCACTTTTTTGTAGACATACAAAATTTGCTACACACATTCGTGACCTGGTCTTGATGAAAAAAGTCACTGACGCCCACACTCCATCTCCCATCGTGTTGCCATGGGAACAGGTCAAATCTCAGTCCTCGCTAATGAGACGTCCCAATGAAAACTTTGACGTACTCAAACCAAATCTGGTACACAGATGCATCATGGGAATAGGAACAAAAAAGTATATTATGACCACGCCCCCCCTGCCAAAACGGAAGTCCGCCATCTTGGATTAAAAAAAACCTCAACACATACAGAAATTGAGGAAAAATGGGTAGGGTTCGGTTAAGATTAGGGGTTAGGGTTAGGTTCGGGGTAAGGCTAGGGTTTGGAATTCGGGTTAGGGCTAGGGTTCGGTTTTGGGTTAGGGCTAGGGTTAATTTTAGGTCTAGGGTTAGGGCCACAGGTAGCAGTTCAGGTGGGTTTAGGGGTTAGGGTGAATTTAGGAGTTAGATCAAGGGGTAAGGTGCACTGGTGGGGCACGGCATGTGCAGGGATCTGCGTGGTCGAGGTGCGGCGTGGCGTGGGCTTGGCGTAGGCTCGAGCGAGGGCCGATCATCGCCGCTTGCGGCTATATTTATTATTGTTGTTGTTAGTTACGGTGTTTACTCTGCACACAAGTATTGTCTTACACTAACAATACTTCATTGATGCTGAGACACCTGCGTGCCAATGGTTAAATTTGTCCACTAGAGGTCAGTGTTTCTCCAAGGCCTCAGACACGTCGAACCATTTGAGACAATACTGCGACTGAGGTGTCAATGCTTCACGAGGCTCCGTTCGCCCATCACTAGGTTTTAAGTTTTGTTTCTGTGAGAGTTGCGCAAAGCTGCATTAAACACATTATAATGTCAAATGGGCTGATGTGGCTCTAGGTGGTTATGGTTTATGTGTCGTAAAAGTTGAATTTATTTATGCAGATTAGTAGTGCAGATGGTAATAATAATGATGATAAATTTTAATATAAAAAACGTTAATGATTAATCAATAATCGATCGTTAATTCTCCCGACGATCGATTAAGAAACTTTAATCGAATGCCCATCACTAATATATAGAAATAAAAATGAAGCGTTATAGTGAGGGCCCCAAGCTCAAGTTCACCTAGGGCCCCCAAATTACTAACTGCACATGACATCACAAGGTGGAACAGAGAAGAACTCAGCCTAAATTTACCTTTTTTGTGTGTTAAACATGTGCAAATGAAACAAAACACAACCCCAGGTCTGTTTTTGATCAGAAAATAGCGTAATATGGGACCATTAAATAAAGTCTGTATAGTTATTGTTCTATATCTGTTGTCTTAGGGTCAGGGGTCAGAGGTCAAAGGTCAATGTCAGAGCTGAGGGCTCTGAGAGATCGCAGAGTTCGTACAAGAATCTGACATTTGTGTGAAGAGGCTGCAGGGCTATTCCGCAGTGTTACATGTACAGTATACTGACACTGTACAACTATTATGTAAGATACTGACATTGTTTACTCAAAGTCTTCACAGTTGTGCTCATGGTTTATTAGTAAAAGCACTGTGCCATGATTTTTACTGTCTTAAAATGTGAAAACACAACCAGCAGCAGTTTGCTGTCTAAAGGCCGCCACACACTACAGGATTTTTAAATGTGTGACAAGTCAAAACTGTGTCATTATTATTTGTGAAATTTGGTACAATACTTCAGATACATGATTTTTATTACACGGAATAAAGTTAAAGTTCACAGGAAGTAGCGTCACTATCGCTAATCTGCAGCTTCACCTCGATCCGTGCAGTGTGTGGATGTAAACAAACACACGAGGGGAACTACTCTTGCCTTTTTACTTTGAAAGAACACCTCAAACTGGATTCACAGTGCTGTTTTGTGGACTGGGGTCATTATTTGTGGAGAACTAATTTTATGGATAATATGAATGAAAATGCTACAGTTTAACATTACAATTTCACGAGAGGTGAGTACTGTATTTTCCGCACTATAGGGCACTGTGGATTATAAGGCGCACTGTCATTGAATGGTCTATTTTTGAACTTTTTTCACAAATAAATCGCACCGGACTTTAAAGGAAACACAACAGTTGGATGGGTCAGTGGGACTTTGTTTGGCACGTTCACGGTGACTCTGGGCTTTGTTCAGTTGTGGCGTGTAGGGAGGGTGCTGTCTGGGATTGTCGGCGTGTTCACAGTGACTCAGTTGTTCAGTTGTGGCTAGAAGTGGCACATTGCACTCGCTTTTTCGGTTCGTTCCTCTGTTCCATTCCTCGTCGGCGTGGAGTGATGAGTGTGGCTGTGGGTGTGTTTCACTGTGCGGTCGCTGTCTGCTCCGTGTGTGTTTGCGTGTGCTGTGGGTGGTGCGGCTTTGTAGTTTACTGAAGTCGTGCTGGGACACCCAAGTGGATTCGTGTATAGGGCGCTCTGGATTGCGGCGTGCAGTCATTTTTGAGGCTTAAGAGCGCGTCTAATAGGCTGGAAAATACGGTAATAAAGTCTCATTATTTTTTATTTTGTCTGTTGCTGTTGCGTTGCTGATGTTTGGTGGTTATGATCTGAGAGAGCGGCTCAGAGTCACACTGACACCACACACACACGAGGACTGATTGACAGCCAGAAATGTCTCCCCTTTACCCCACCTGCTCCTCCCACTCAGCAACATATACAAATTTCATAATAAACCTACATTTTATATACTTTCTTTGGCAAACAGTAATAATGTACTTTAAATTTCAGAAATAAGGGTTTAATAACGTGTAAAAATCGTGTTACATCATATGCTCATCAATGGGAACAGTGTCTATTTCCACTACCAGGAAACAGTGGTTCAGTTTGCGCGGTGGAAGAGAGAGACGGCATCAGTGAACAGGTAAGAGCTGCATAGATGGAGGAAAACATTCTAACATGCTCAAGGGTGCACCCTCGGCGAATTAATAGCAGAGGAGAGAGGGGGAAAAGCGTTAACATACGGCATGGATGGATGAAACAGCAGGGAAAACGGGGAGTGAACGAGTGTGTGCGGGATGAATGTGTGCGGGGGAACAGTGCAGACCGCAGGTATATTCTTAGGAGGAAAACGCCCATAGACAGACATAAGGTGGTTTTATAGCTCAAAAATACCTAGAAAAAACAGGCATGCTGACTGTGAGCAGATCTGACCTATAACTTGGTCTAGTTTGGTCTCCATGATGATAGAAAGGTGTAATAGCATACTCATACATTCTAGACAAAGGAATAACATCTCCACAGAGAAAAGCATTTGACAAACATTCCCAGAGAAAAGTTACACAATGCACCTTTAAAAGTCCTTATTACTAAAATTGACTCTTGAAGCTTTAAGCCATGTTATAATCTTACCTCCTTATAAACAGACTTAAAGCTGCGTTTTATTTAGGGGTGTCAAATTATCGCGTTAATTGTGATTAATTAATTACAGTCATATTTAGCGCGTTATGTTTTTTAATCACGTTAATCTTATTTTTAATCTCTAAGGTCGTTTTCACACCGCTAGTTCGATTATTTGGTTCGCACCAGGCAATAAAATTGTTATTATGTAGCAAATACACTCCAGCGTTGTCCGCGTTCACACCGGCAAACGATCCAAAACTGGTTCGATTCACGTGTCTTTGTTTCCCCGGTAAAACAGCGATACTCCAGTTATCAACACTGATGTTCCTGTTAATACCACGGGCCGTCCTCATCTCAAATTATCACCATGAACTCATAAAACAGCAACATGTAGAACTTTGTACAAACTCACCGCATCAGCCCAGAGTTCGGGTAACAGCAGCAGCCAACAGCGCTCACAGTAGCGCGCAGCTCCTCAGGACGGGGCTGGGGTCTGGTCCTTGGTCTTCTGTTACAAGCTCGTTGGTCAGATGGTCTGGAGGCTCTGTCCTCCATGTGCTGGTTCCAAACGGTGGCGAGCAAGAACAGTGCGCAATGACTGAGTCTGAGCAGGTACGTTCCGTCGTCTGCGCGCTGTTTCCATGCGGGGAAAGCGAGAATGCGCTTTGGACCACAGGTCCGGGCGCGCTGCTTCTGTCCTCCGCGCTCAAGAACCACGGCTGGTTCCGAGGTGGTGCAGCATCCGGACAGAAGCGTGAGTCCAGTTTGGTTTGTTATATGTTGTTCTGAGCGTCCGTCCTCCGCGCATTTGGTTCTTCCCGGGGAAAGCGCTTCCTCAGGTCGAGGCTCCCCGCTCCAGCTCCTCTGAGCCCGGCCTGAACCGGAGCTGCCCCCGCTGGTTCGGGACTCTGGTTTGGATCTAGTCCGACTGTATTTCTCACACTAGGCTAAAAACAGGGACTTTTTAAAGTTGTATCAATTGAATGGGGGATTGCCTATTGCCATAAAATTATTTGGTTAATTAAAGCCTAAAATAGCAAATGTTGGTTGCTGTGTGATCACGGGGGAACACCGGGACTTCTCTGTGCGTGTAGGTCCCGAACAGGGGTGCGCACCCCCAATTTTGACTCACTCTGGAGCCACACGTTCGCACACTGATACTTGCTCTGATCTTCGTGTATTACGTTCTCAGTAATGGCCATTGTTGGTAAAATGATTCGAAAATGAATTGCGTCTGCGTCTGGACAACAATCTGTTACTGCGCTGGAGTCGTACAGCGCGTCATTTCAGGCAGAGGAGACGCGTTTCCTCCCATGATGCATTTGGAATAGTCCGTTTGTCCATACTGTCTATGGTTTGGACCCGGGTTCGCGTTCACACCAGAGGAACTGCACCAAAGTTGGTCATTTGGTGCGGATTCAAGTGAACCGAGACCACCTCTTTTTTGCGGTCTCGGTCCGCTTGATTTGGTTCGGGTCCGAGTCCGATTGACGCTTTCACACCAACGCAAACGAACCGAACTAACCACTTTTGGTTCAAATGGACCGTTTGGTGCGCACCAAATACTGTCGGTGTGAAAACACCCTAACTTTACTGTTTCTGTACGCGAGTTGCCTTATTATAAAATCTGTTTTTATGTGTTATTAGGACACAGTTGCACTGTGCAGTCCTGCTCCGCTCGCTCCCACAAAGAATTGTAGCCTAATTTTCATTCCCGTTCTCGCCGCGTCTGCGATAAACCTGCACATGTCTGATCTGAAAACATCATGACAAACACAGAACAGACTCACCCTCAGCATCAACATCCCTCTGTCACAGAAAGAACATCTATATTCCACAGAGTCGTGTCCTTTAGTAGAAGCTGAACCACATCAGCGCACAAGAGCGTTTTTTTTATTTTCTCCTCTTAGTTTATGCAAATGAGCCATGCGGTTTTAAGTTTAGTTTCTGTGAGACTTGCACAAAGCTGCATTAAACACATTACAATGTCAAACGGGCTGATGTGGCTCTAGAGTGGTGATGTTTATATGTTGTGAAGTTGAGTTTATTTATGCAGATTAGTCATAGTAATAATGATGATACTTATATAAAAATGTTAATGATAGTATGAAAATAATGTAATAATGAATTCAAATGAAAATACCTCAAGTTGAAGCTTTCTCAGCATTTTTTAGGTGAGATTAAAAAAGAGATGAATTAGATTAATTAATTACAGATCATAATGAATTCATCTCTCAATTTTTTAAATCGTTTGACAGCACTAGTTTTATTTCATTCACACATGTTCTTATGCTTATGTATTTATCTGTAAAGGGGCGGCACATATTAATGAAGATTTAAAATGTAAATATGTAAAGATTATAACCAACGTGACTAATTTCCATCTTCAGTCCCTCGGCAGGTTGATGTGAAATCATGTTTGAGTAATTCTTTATTATTAGTCTGTCAACATCTCTGTTGCTCTGTTCCATCTTGTTCATGATGTCAGGAAGCGGTAGTTTTCAAGTTTAAAGTTATCAACAGCTTCTTTTACCTTTTGTTGAGTAGAGATGGACAATTTCAGGGCTGAAAAAGATGTGTGGAGTTTAAAAACACAATGGAGCACTTCCTGTATTGCCACATGGGAGGGGGAGAGGGGAAGAGGTTTGATATCTGCCATCGACAGGAGAAAGAAATCAAATAAATTTACAGCTACTTCATTTCAGCCAAGGTCACACACACGTTTAACTCCACAACATTTTAGTAGTTGTATTAAAACCTGTGTGTGTATGGGTGTGTGTGTGTGTGTGTGTGCGTGTGTGCGTGTGTGTGTGTGTGAGTTTCCTGAAATAGACCACATTTAATCCCTCTCACTCTCCTCCATTACACAAAACCTCTGTTATACTTTTAATATGGCAGACTTAACCCCGCCCTCCCCGGATCAGCTTTGTTTAATATGTCTGCCAGTGTAATTAAGACATAATTAATGGTGTGGGCGACCTACTCATAATAACTGTATTTAATATAAGGCCGTGTCTATCAATTAATAAAGATATTCTTTGGAAACAGTTTTAATGAGTTGGATTCAAAGCTGTATAATTGTGTGCATTATTCACACTTAGCAATGGGGTTTCATGCGTCCTCTGCTGGTGCGTTAAACAGGAAGTGTTTTTTACATGTTTTATACAGTTTCCCCTTCGTTTTTGATGCTCTCAGTCTCCCCTCCCTTTTCTCTCCAGGCTAAGTCACTCCTCCTTCAGAGCGCTATCACAGTAATGGTTTGTGAAGTTGTTGAGTACAGTTTTGTATCATGTTTTTGTATATTCATGGAGAATGTCGTGTGGGAGTGTGGGTGATGTAAACTTGTGGGCGGAGCCTTGGACAGGATCTCACAGCGAACCATAAAGAGGTTTGAATAGGGCCTGGAGAGATCCCTAAATTAAACATACATGGATGATATAAAAACACAATGAGGTAATTAAGTTCTAATATGTTAGGTGATATGGCTATAAAATATTTGGCATAATAGCCCTCTTTAAGGAGTGGAGCAGTTAAAATGAGGCTAAAGCCAATAGCTGCTCGTGAATCCAGATGTATTTTAATGAAGGCAGTCACAGTGAGTTTGATGAAGCACTTGCAGGATTATCACCTAATAACATCACTGAGTTGGACAGAGCATGCTGAGCTCTAGAGAGATAAGCCCTGAATATATGCATGTATAATGTGTTTATTTATTTTTAATAAAAAAATGTGTCCAGGGCATGAAAACATGCCATACCGGCTCGTCAAAGTCTGATCCTGTCAGATCTCAGAAGTTAAGCAAGACTGGGTCTGGTTAGTACTTGGATGGAGACCACTGGGAATGTCAGGTGCCACAGGGGGGCGCCAGTAGCATAAAACAGTCATTGTGTCGTTAAGGCAAGGCACTTCACCCACAAAGTGGTGTGTGTGCATGAGTGATGGTGGTGGTCTAAGGGGCCGACGGCACAGATTGGCAGCCTCAATTCCGTCAGTCTGTCCCAGGGCAGCTGTGGCTAGAGTAGTATCTTACCACCACCGGGTCTGGAGTGAATGAATAATGCTCTGTAAAGCGTCTTTGAGTGTCCAAAAGAAGCGCTATATAAAACTGATGCATTATTATTATTATTATTATTATTATTATTATTATTATTATTATTATTATTATTATTAACATGCAAAAATCAAGCCGGAAACAAGATGGAGGTGTATGACTGGTGCCAGAAATTAGAATTCGATGAGCTCTAATTGTGATAAAAGGTCCTGAGAAAAATAATGAAAAATGACTCAGCAGCACCATCTCAAACTGGATTTTCACGGTGTCCCACCATAATATTATATTGTCATTTTCTTCTGTGCAGCTATTAGAGGAGTGGGGGTGGGATTAAATACATTTTCTTCTTCACACTTGTTTTTTGGGCAATTTTTTTTGTTGTGGTTAATTTCATTTCTATTATGATTTCACTTATGTTATATGTTCCATTGTATAAGAATATAAATCTTTACTTGCCCAAAATAAATACATAAAATAAAAATAAAAAATGTAATTTACATTATTGAATAATATTGTCTGCAGTTAATAGGCAGCTATAGCACTGCTTTAGCCCTATACTGGCAGTACCATAGAGTAGAAATTATATGTGTAAATATAATAACACATAATATTGAATCATGTTGGGAATTTGAATCTAAATTTGTGTTATCACAATACAAAAATTAAAAAAATCGATTTCTGTACTAAAGATTAGACTCAATACTCAATAATAGGGGTGTGCAAAAATATCAAAATATCGGTGTATCCTATCATTGAATGTGATGATACAGTATTGATATCGTGGGCTGTTGTATCGATATATCACCAAGAGAATTTTTTGGTTTAATTTACTCAATTATTTCATTACAGCGCGACAATTTTGTTGCTTGTTCAGTAGAAGGAAACTCGTTTATGCAACACATTTGACATTTTCACTGTTTTGATCATTAAAATGTAAAACTTTGCACAAGAAGTGGTTTAACGAAGACTTTTAGTATCACAGCCACGATTTAGCCTTTATTTTTTATTGAACCGTATAGAATCGATTTGAAATATATCATATTGAATCGAAAGTGCACTGTATCAAGATACGTATCATATTGTGGCCTATGTATCGAGGTATGTATCGTATCGGCAACTTCTTAATGATATCCAGCCCTACTCAATACTGATTCCGATACCACGATGATAATAAACAACAGACTCTTTCTTTAGACGATTGAGTTGAATTGAATTGAGTTTTTAGTACTGATACCTGCTCAAATGAGTCTAGCATATATATTCAGACATTGTTTGTTACTTACGGGTAGTGGTATTCAATTATTCTAAGCTGATGTAATATTATCGAGCCATGCCAAAAAGTCTTAGATAAACATGCCGTTCTATTTCACAATCTCTTAAATGTCCCTGTGATTTCAGAGGTCGAGAAAACAAACATGATTTCATCCTGGACGCGAGCCAGGTCAGAGCTGTTCTGCGTGAAACTACACTTCCCATGATGCCGAGCGGTCCACAGATGGTCCCAGGTCAGACCAGCAGACCCTGGGAGCAGAGGGGAGCCTGGGTTTGGGGCAAGGGCCAACTGGAAGAGAAATGATGGATATTTAAAGAGGCGAGGAATGGTCACGCTCCAAGGGCCAAAGGAAGTACAGAGGGACAGAATGTTAGAAAATGTATCCACTGCAGTCCATTGAGACTTATATGAGATTCAAGATCTGTTTGTGGATATCCGAAACCAGCCTTCAACAAAACCAAGATAGCTAAAAAAACAAAACAGGACAACAGAGAATCAGAACCCAGGAGAAAGGGGGTAACTATTCCTTACATGGCTGGTGTTTCTGAAAAACTACAGAGGATTTTCAGACAACATGAGATCCTGGTCTATTTCAAACCTACAAACACTTGAGACCCAAGCATTCATTTCCTGGATGAATTTTTTTTTTACCTTGTTTAACATGTTTGTACTAAGCCTCTAATACAGAAAATAATTAGTTTTTTCTTTTTTTCTTTTTTTTGAGGAATCTGTGGAAATGTTGCAAAATTGCAACATTGGGCTTTAGTGGTAACAAATATTACAAACTTCACATTTAATAAAAGCCAACTTTGTATTAGTTATTGCTCACTCAATAAAATTAAAACATATTTTAAAATGAATAAATTTAATTGAAAAAAACAAAACAAAACAAAAAACATATTTTTTTTATACAGAACAGCACTAAGTACACGGTATGGCCCCATAGTTGATGTGATGCCTTGTAACCTTTTCCAGTGCTTTGCTTTCATCCATCCACTTTGTGGACAACCTCAGTGTTAGGGATGAACAGAAGCAAGACAAAGTTTGGAAGATTAGGCCATGGTCTGGTGCTAGACCTAGCAGGGTTACCCTGCACACTACCTTGGTTCACATCGAAGTCACAGAGTATGCCGGAGATTCCTGTTCTTGCCCAGATCTTAAAGCCCCAGGAATGGGGTTTACCACGCATATATTGCCTGATTCCACTGAACCTTCCCTTGAAAGGAATCATCATTTCATCAATGGAGTTAGTTTTGGCCATCCTGGCTTGTCAAAGCCTGATCTCGTCAGATCTCAGAAGCTAAGAATGGCCAGGCCTGATTAGTACTTGGATGGGAGACACTGTGAATTCCAGGTGCCACAGTGGGGCGCCAGTTGCAAAAACCCCATCGTTGTGTCCTTAGGCAAGACACTTCACCCACAAAGTGGTGTGTGCAGTGGAGGTCAGATGGGCAGGTGGCGCCGATTGGCAGCCTCCAGGGCAGCTGTGGCTACAGTAGTAGTTTACCACCACTGAGTATGGAGTGAATGAATAATGAACTGTAAAGCACTTTGGGGATCTTGAAAGGCGCTATATAAATGCAATGCAATGATTAATTAATTAATAAATAATAGTAAATAAATAAAAATGTATTAATTATGCTTTTCTAGCACTATCTTTAGAAACTTCTCCCTGAAGGACTTCAACCATAGCCAAATCTTCCAAAGTTTGTCTTGTTTCTGTAACACTGTGGTTATCCACAATGTGAAGGATGAAAGCAGCACAGGAAACAGTTCTCACTAACACTGTCCTCTGATTCCATTTCAAAATTATACAATTTTATATAGTACACAACTATAAACACACACACATTCTATTGGCTCAACAATCAGGGGTGAGGGATTCTCTGTGTAAAAAGGGCACCCTTTGTAACCCAGTGTTGCGTTTTTGCAACATTTACTTAAATCACTCTAACTCATATGTAGTATACTTTTTTAAAAATATATTTAACTTTTCTAACACTAAACATGTTAAGAATGAAAGAAAAAAATATCACAGATTGTTTACTTACTTATACAATTGTTAAAATGTATCCAGAAAAGAGAGCTGGGTGGTCAGTAGAAGGCAGCCCTGTCGTTTGACTTTGGAATGTCATATTCACTCCAATATTCATATTTTCCCTCCAAAAGTGTAATATAATGTAATACAGAGTGTTGGGTGCTGGTATATGCACTTTTTGTTACATTCAGTCAATGTGAGGCATTACTAGACAGCTCTAAGTAAATGTTGCAATTCTGCAACTGTGGGTCTCAGAGGGTTAAGACAGAAACTGGTCCACCCAAAGGAGCAATGTGGTCTACTCCATTCAGTGTAGTGAAGACTGCAGTGAGCGCTACAGTGGAGAAACTAAACAGCCACTTCACGAGAGGATGTACCAACACAGATGAGAGAGCAACACAGGACCTCAGTCTGTTGTACAGTGAGGTACAGATCTGAGCCAGAGAAAAGAATTGGTTTGAGAGGGGAGTTAAAAAAAGCTATTTTTGTTAAGAAAGACAATCCTTCTGTAAACAGAAATGGAGGGCTCAGACACCATCTATCTCCTATTTACAACTCCATCCTCAAACCTAAAACAAAACAAACAAGAGAACCACAGCTGTAGCTGGGTCAGGTCCAGAGGTGTGAAAGCTCAGTTATGGACCTGCATGATTCTGCTAATATGACCCCACACTCAGTAAAAGTTCAATAGGCTTTACTAACTAAAAGAAACTGTAAACAAGTGTGTGTGTTAGTTTCAGAGTAGTTTCAGTGTAGTTAGCTCCTCCCTTCAGGCAGATATAAGGAAGTAACCACCAGCGTCTGACCAGAACTGAAGAAGCAGCTTGGATGAGCTGCGAAACGTCTTCAACCAAACTAACTTTTGTCCAGGCGACAAATTGAATTTCTCCTTTGCCATGAGATTCAAGACTTTATAGAAACACCTGACTTTGTAAAACTGGTATGTCAATATAGCATAAACTCACAAAATACAGAATTTGATATTTATTACTGAATTATCTCATTTTACCACGTTTTTTTTACCACCTGTATTATGAAGAAAAAAAAAAACAATCTTGTTACCTCATCAAAAATATACCTGGAGTTGTGTTTTGTTTCATTTATACATGTTTGAGTAATCCTGCATTATTACTCTGTCTACGTCTCCAAAGCTCAAAATGCTCTGTTCCACCTTGTGATGTCATGAAGTGGTTGTTTTCAAGTTAACAGCTCCTTTTACCTTTAGTTCAGTAGAAAATGAAAAATGACAGAGCTGAAATCATCCAAATGATTCTAGTGAAGGTGTATGGAGTTTAAAAACACAGTGGAGCTCTTCCTGTATTTACGTGTGACATCACAAGGTGGAACTTGAGTGTTTTCTGTTTGACAGAAGAACTTCAGGATTTGTATGTTAGATAGATTAAAAAACAGTTCAATATGGATGGACCCTTTAAATGGACTTAATATTGTATATCCTACATATTTTAGTCAAGGATCTCGTGCTCAATATAAAACCAAAGTGGATCTTTCTAGTGTTGATCTTTTAACTGCTCAAGCAACTAAGTTAATCTGGTCACAGTCCTTACATAATTAATACAGTGCTTTTTTTCTGCTTGGTGCCTAGTTCAATATGACACATTATGTGATCAACTACAGAATACAAGTAGTGTAAAACAAACTGAACAGAAATACAAATGAAAAAACTAAAACAAACTGAAAATAAAATTCACACTCTTTCACAGCAAACATGTATAAACAACTTTTTGGACATATATATTTTTTAAATTACCAACAAACTGCAAAATATAAAGTCTGTAAGTAAACTAAAACTATACTTATTGTCCTCAAAAACAAACAAACAAACAAACAAAAAAATGCAATGGCCTCATGACCTTCCTGGTGTCAGTCATGGAAACAGCTGGTGTCAGGTCCAGGTCACTTTTCCATGGTGTTTATTACATTTGGATTTGTACATTTTGACTGAAGTAAACATTACAAATAAAAATAGCAAGGGATGTGCAATTATACAGACTAAGATGCGTAATTTGCCATTTATCTGAGAAATCACTGCACTTAGAGCCTCTCTAAGTGCAGTTTTTCAATTGTTGTGAACGCAGATGCTCAGAGCAGTCGACCATTTTGAGTGAGTACACTCTTTGGCAAAGTTTGGACCAATCAAAATGGATGGAGCGCATGAGTTTGTCGGAAAACAAAGTTCCTATTGGGCACTCGTTTTCCTAACATCATCATGCAGCGTGTGATGTAGGATAATGCCGGAAATATGCTCGGAAAGTCAAAACTGTCAGCTATTCGAGGGAGTTTCTATCTTTTTATGATAAGAAAGTTATACTCAGTTATATAAAACATGTCCGCTGCTATCATATTCGATACGGTTGGTCTGGAAGGGTTAAAAAAGTCACATTCACGGGACAGAAATGAACCTTTCTTGAATATCTTTAGAATGATCTTGAGCTAATGATGATAATTTTGAGTAGCAGAACAAGTATATGAGCTTTTAGACTTGGACACACCCATGGACCAGTATGGAATTTAACTGGAGCACTGATGGATTACAGATATAAGAGCACATGGAAACAGAAAAGAAAGTACTTTGATTTAATGTTGAAAATCACTGTGTTTTTTTTGTTTGTTTTTGTTTTGTTTTTTAATTATCGTGGTATCAAAATCGGTATTGAGTCTATCCTTAACTATCGAAATAGAGTTTTAAATGACAGTTATCTCCTCTTTGCAGTCCAAAAGTCGTAAAATGTGCATAGAAGTTAAATTATGTAAAGAATCAGATTGCACAGTGAGTTTTAAGAGCCGGAAATGAGTTTAAATGACACTTCTCCCCTTGCCCTTACGCGATGTTGTCCCTTTTCCTTTTAATTTAATCGGCTATGTCAAACATGGTGATGCCAAATCTTATTCAAATGTGATCCGCAGAGTCCTCGTGTCCCGACTGCACCTAGTAAATAGGACAGGGACGTGGTGGGGCTCAACCATTTCTCCCGGTGTCAGCTCCTCGTCTGCGTCCTCTTCGGGTTAATCACATTTCTCCTGGTTATTGTCCTTGAGCTCAGACCTCAGTCTCTTCCGTTTTCCTCTGTTCTGATTCTATATGAGATCAGGGAGGAGAAGGAGCGACTCAGAACATTCCCTGGGGTTGTGATGCTAACTGTAAGCACTGCTCTGTCTGAGGCTTTGTTAGACTTTGAAGGAACTTTGCCAAATTACACAACATGGACTCTTGTGAGCTTTAAGCCATGTTACGATGTGGTTACCTCATCAAAAACAGACCTGGAGTTGTGTTTTGTTTCGCTCACATTCACATCTCCAAAGTTTAAAATGCTCTGTTCCACTTTGTGATGTCATGAAGTGGAAGTGGTAGTTTCCAAGTTAAGCTCCTTTTACTAGGGAAGTAATGATATTTTCATGATATGCATCTCACGGTTTGATATTTATTGCGATATTATGCGACTTTTCCCTTTAAAAGTCTTTTTGAAAAGCCTTTGTTACTGATATAATATGAAGAATTAAGATTTAAAGTGCTACAGTCATTTCACCAAACACCAAAGGATCATGGTCTATGTAGTTAATTTGTACAATTCATACACAAACTAATTCCAAGTGCTTTACAGATTAAGAAAGACAAAGAAATCACAAAGAAAGGCATAAAAAACACACAAGTTTTCATTTAAGCAAAGAGACTTATATTATGTTGACCCACGATATTACGATATTTCGGTTATTGTTACATCTCTACCTTTTACCTTTTGTTCAGTAGAGACTGGTTCTTCCGGGGCTTAAATTATCCAAATGATTCTAGTGAAGGTGTATGGAGTTTGAGAAACATAATAGAGCACTTCCTGTATTACCACATGACATCACAAGGTGGAACAGAGTGTTTTGTGTTTGAGAGAAGAACTCTACATATGCAGGGTTTGTGTGTTAAACATGTGTGACTGAAACAAAACAAAACAACTCCAGGTCTGTTTTTGATGAGGAAACAACATTAGAACATAAATCAGAAAATAGTGTAACATGGGAACATTACAGATTGCACTTATTTATCTGAATGGAGACAACTATAGGCCACATTACAAGTTAGATCTGTGGAGAGGCAACCCTATTCACAGAGAGAATTATAGTATTTTTGAGCAACAGAAACACCCATAATGAATATATGCTGTTTAATGTCATATCATGGAACATTCCAGACAACGCAACAATAGCTTCTCCATCGGTGACAGATACTCCACCAGAAACGTTGCGCAGTGCACCTTCAAATAAATCTATTACACATAAAATTACAGGCACAAGCTCCTAAAAATGTGTTGTTTCAATCCATTTTGTGTTTTTTCTTGTGTTTCCAGACTTTATTAAAACTATTTTGACAGTATTTGCTAATGTGTGCATTGTGTCACCACGGTAACTGCTGAACGTTCCACTGTAGAGAAACATGTAGAACACCCCCAGAATGATGTCACAGGGCTTGGACGTATGGTCAGTAAAGGAGTAAGACTGATAATACTACTACTGATATTACTAATGCTACTAATACTACTACTACTACTACTACTACTACTACTACTACTACTACTACTACATCTACTACTACATCTTCAGTGAGTAGATTTTTAGATGTAGACTGAGTTTAAATGGCCACATTATTCTCCATCAGGCACTAAATAGACCAGTCACGCCGTTTTCTAGTGCTGTCCAAATGTCTAGTGGGAGAAAAAGTAGTGCACTCAAAATATTCCACAATGCGTCTTGAAAAGTATTGTTCAGCAAATGGCATTTATACTAGTTCATATAGACCTGAAGTGGTTAGAAAAACAAGAGGACTTTAACAGGCCCATATTACAGTAAACACGTACCCCTTTACAGTCCTGGAATTGTCTCTGCTGAACTAAAGGTCAAAGGTAGCTGTTAACTTGAAAACTCTGTGACATCACTAAAACTGTTCTCAGGCCGGCAGGAACGGTGCCGGTCCCGCAAAAGTTAGACTGGGAACTAAATTTCTTTCCAGTGAATGACCTGCGTTCAAACCATTTAAATGAGCCTATGAAGTGTCGTCGACTGAGGGACTGGATTTGCCACCAAATTAAAAACAAGGCCATACGAAAGCGGATGTCACAGCAAGGAAAATAACAATCATAGATTGCATCATTAACACCAGCGAGCATTTGTACAAATAATTTTTTATCTGCCTTGATCTCTGCCAAAAATATTTGGTCTCCTCCTCTGACCACTGCACAATCTTTCTCCACCATAATCCACACACACGTTTTCTTTGTTTGTTTATTTTACCATGTGTGACCCAGATAAAACTGCTGACGTCTACTGTGTTGTCACGGTTTGCTTCGAAAAACCAAGTTCATTCTAATTTTTGGCATGACCACGTTAGTCAGTTCAAGATTAGGTGCGGGAACTGGCACTGGTGTGGTTCTATGTGAGCCTGAAAAAGCTCAAGGTGGAACAGAGCATTTTGAGCTTTGGAGATGTGGACAGACTAATAAAGTACGGTTACTCAAACATATGTGAATGAAACAAAACACAACTCCAGGTCTGTTTTCGAGGAGGTAACAGCATTATAAGAGTCAAAGAGAATATTTGCATATAATATAGAATCTTTAAAGTACAAATTTAAAGTACAGTTGACGAGTCTCTACAGACCTGACAAGGATTTAAAACAGAGAAAGTTCCACCTTTACTTTATTCAGGCTGGAGTTTCAAATGATTCTGCAGTAAAAATGGAAAAATTAAAGATTTATACAAAAGCAAAAACGTATGACTCTTTTAAAGACTTTGGGGAAGGTCGTAAAAATGAAAAATGGCTTTGGTAAAAATCATAGAAAAGTTATGCAATTTAATGTAACTTTCTGAGATACTTTGAGAGCTCTTTGCAGTACATTTCCCTGCTTATAACTTATAATAATGCAATCAGTTATTTCGCTGCTCTGGATTATGACTTTACAGAAACACTTGGATAGATGTGTCTCGCCCCCTACTGGCCACGCTGAAGAGAAGCATGTTGAAAAGGCTTTATGTGCATGGTTATCTGCAACATGACACTAACAAATGTTCATGTTTTATTGGAAGTAATATGAATTTAGATACATTCATTCTATTTTCTGATCTATGTTATAATGACACAATAAATGTCAGTAGTCGATAAATCCAAGTCAGTTCTCCCGACATCCGTTGGGGAAAATACAGATATGGATATAGATGCTCAAGAAAGTTGAATGTTTATTTTGTTAGTTTATGAATTCCATATACAGTATGTAGAATGATGTTTGGGACAGGCTCCATAAAACTGACTAGGGCTACATCCAAATCTCAAAGAACTCAACCCTCTGACTGAACCCTGAGGTAGTTAACGTCTTAGAGTCTGTTATCTAACGTTAGCTGTTGGCGACTCAATTATGGCAGTTTGAGTATTACATGCTGAGAAAAAAAAAAAAAAAAAAACCTTCTGTCTGCTGTAAAATGATGTGAAAGAAAGTCTAAGTCCACATGACAACGTTTTTTGGTCAAAACAGTTAAGTTTTTATTCGTTTTGACCTTTCGTCCACACGGAGCCGGTGTTTTGGTGGGCAAAAACAGTTGTTTTTTTAGAACATGTTCCAGAGTGGAGAAATCTAAAAACACCGGCGCTGCGTTGTCGTGTGTACAAGCAAACCGCAGCTTTTGGAAAAGGATGACATCGCGACCCCATCATCATCATCAGGGTCCTCTGATGCAGTGAAGGCTGCAGCCCTCAAACTAGCCTCTGCGGATCGCAAGGCCGTTGCTGAAATGTTGCTGAAATGGGCAGGTGTAGCCCACAGAGCCGCTCCTGTCACCCAGCAACCGAGACACACTGCTCGCCCTAATGCTAACAACATGCACCACGCAGATTACGTGCATGGATCAATAACAAAGTTTAGGCACGGGTAATTCAACTGTTGGATTTTGAGATTATTCTAATCATTCTCATCCAAAATTTATGGCTAAAAACAAAAACTTATGCTTAACTTTGCAAAAGAAAATGGCTATATTTCTGGGATACATCTAAAATCAGCTAAATTATCTTAAAGTTAAAAAAAAAAAAAAAAAAAAAAAAACTGTGATGAGATCTGCATTATTAAATATTATTATCATTGTTCACAGCTCCACATACAGGTGTGGCAGATGTATTTGTTTTCACTCAGTGCTCTGTTGTCGTCTCGACGTGAAGTTTTTATTGATCTGACACGTGTGTGAATACAAATTTTTTTTCAACTCGCAAAAAAAAAAAAAAAAATTAAAATAAATAAAATCTAGGAGCGTTGTGCGGACGTAGCCTCATTGTCACTAAAACGTTTTTAAGAGACACTTACACAACTTAACAGATCAAAATAACGAAAAAGACAATTCATCATGACTTTTGTTGTGACGTAAATCCAACCGACTGCAGCGAACAAGCCCGAGTTTGTGTTTCCGAACTCTGATTTGATTGGCTGTTCCACTGCATTTTCTCAAGGTGTAGGTCAATTTTCTCTGAGTCCCGAGCGCAATAGAATGCAGCGTAATTCCCCATCACAAACAGACCTGGAGTTGTGTTTTGTTTCATTCACACATGTTTAACACAAAAACTCTGCATTGTTGTTGTGTTGAGTTCTTCTCTGAAAAAGAAAACACCCCGTTCCACGTTGTGATGTCACTTGGTAATACAGGAAGCACTCCATACTCCTTCAGTAGGATAATTTGGATTATTTCAGCTCTGGAATTTCCAATCTCTCCAAAACAATTTTTTATGAGGTAACAACTATTCTAACACGGTTTAAAAGTCACAAGAGTCATTTTTGCATAACATAGGACCTTTAATATTGAAGTGTGCATAGGGAACTGAAACTCAATTTTAAAATATATATGACAAAGTTGAATCACTATTGTAAAAACACAAATAATACACAAAGTTAAAATAATAAAAAGTACATTTTTTTCCCCACAAAACTTTCCAAATCTCTTGTGCTGAAGCTTGAACATCGTGAGGTTCTGAATCTTTAAACATCTGATCAAATAAATGTATAAATGTAGAGACGATGCTACAGACGCAGAGCTAAAAGAGGAGAGTGAAGAGAGGAAACACACTCCTCCTCTGCCTCTGCTCAGGGAAAGACCTTGGCCCACAAACAGAAACAGGTCTGAGTTTACCCCGCAGAGAGAAGGAGAAGGAGAGAAAGAGAGAGGGAGAAGGAGAGGGGTGAGAGAATGGAGGGAGACAGAGGGAGGAGAGAGAGAAAGAGAGAAAAGGTAAGGTAGAATGATGTAGAAGGTAGAAAGAATGGGAAGAAATAGAGAGAATAAGAGAGATAGAGAGAGTGAGAGGGCAGTGGGGGGGCAGAAGAAGAAAGGGAAAAGGAGTGAGAGAGAAGGGAGAGAGAGGGAGGGAGCAGAGACAGAGAGAGAAAGGAAGAGACAGGAGGGAGAGAGAAAGAGAGGAGGGAGAGAAAAGGTAAGAGTAAGAGAGGGTCATGGTTTAAGAAGGTTAAAGAAAGGAAGACAGAAAAGGGAGAGAGAAAGAGAGAGGGGGGAAACGAGAGAAAGAAAGAGTGAAAGAGACAGGGAGAGAGAGAGTTGGGGAGAAGGAGTGAGAGAGGAGAGAGATAAGGGAGAGAGGGAGCAGAGAGAGAGAAAAGGGAGAAATGGTAACGGCCCTCGACTGTAGAAAGAAAGAAGAGAGACAGAGAGAGAGAGAGGGGGGGAAATGAGAGAAAGGGAGAGAGAAAGAAAGAAGCACGACAGAGAGAGAGAGAGCAGAGAGAAAGGGTAACGGTTGTCGAGTGATAGAAAGAAAGACAGGAAAGGGAGAGAGAAAGAAAAAGAAGAGCGCAAGAGGGGTAAAGGGAGTAGGGGATAGAAGGAGGAGGAAATGAGAGAAGGTGGAGTAAGAAAGTGTAATTGTTGTTGATTGTAGAAAGAAAGACAGAAGAGGGAGAGAGACAGAGAGCGAGATGACAGAAAGAGAATAAAAGGGAGGAGAGTAGGGGGACAGAAGGAGAGAGGAGAAAGAGGTAGAGAGGAGAGAGGGAAGGGAGGGAGAGAGATAGAGCAGAGACAGGATGGGAGAGAAAAGAGAGAGAAAGGAGAGAGACAGAGAGAGAGGGGGAAATGAGAGAGAGAGAGAGTAAGACAGAGAGGGCAAGACAGTTGGGAGGCAGAAGGAGAGAGGTAAAGAAGGAAAAACAGTGAGAGAGGGAGCAGAGATAGAGAGGGAGAGAACACAGAGAAATGATAGATAGAAAGAAAGGCAGGAAAGGGAAAGAGAAAGAAAGAGAGAGCAAGAGGGGTGAAGCAAGTAAGGGAGAGATAGAGAAATGGAGGGGGAGTAAGAGAGGATAATGGTTGTAGAATGTAGAAAGAAAGAAAGAAAAGGGAGAGAGAAAGAGAGAGAGGGAAATGACAGAAAAGAGAGAGAGAGTAAAAGGAAGAGAGAGAAGGGGAGCAAAAGGAGAGAGGAAAAAGAGGGAGAGAGGAGAGAGAGAAGGGAGAGGGAACAGAAACAGAGAGGGAGAGAAAAGAAAGAGAAAGGAGAGAGAGAGAGAAGAGAGAAAGGGTAAATTGTAGAAAGAAAGAAAGACAGTAAAGGGAGAAACAGAGAGAGGGGGAAAGAGAAGAGTGAGAGAGCAGAAGGAGAGAGCTAGAGGAGAGGGCAGAGCCAGGGACGGAGAGAAAATAAAGAAAGGGGAGAGATGGAGAGAAAGAGAAAGGAGAGAAATAGACTGGGAGAAAGAGAGGGAGAGAGATGACAGAGAAGGAGAAAAGAAAAACAGAGAGAAAGGAGAGAGAGCAATTTAACAGCATAGAATTCTGACCTCTCCATAGATGATATAAATGGACATATATGTTCTATAGAGGAAGTGAACATGGCAGCGTTTCTGGCTCCACTGTCTCTGGTTCTGATTCACTTTATATTGAAAAAAACGTCTCCCCTCTCTCCGTAAACGCTGCTGTGAGCCTAAAATATTCATGTTAATCTGCTCTACATGATCCTGTTTTTTACTTCTTCGCAATTTTCTCCGTAAATGAAAACAAACAGAAGAGTCTAGACTCATTTGCGTATCTTTAAAATCCAAATGTCCACAGATTGTCCCCGCGTTCGGTCTCTTACATAAGTGAAGGACACATGAGACGCCGTTTGACCTCTCGAGCACAAACATGAGTCAGCAGAGGGGGCACGTCGCTCCCGTCCCCGACGCCACTGACAGCCTCAAAAATCTCCCGAGCTTTTTACGCAAATCTGAACCGAGAGGAGCCCGAGCCGGAGCCGGAGCCGGAGCGAGGGATGGAAGAGGAAGAGGAGGAGGGAAGGAGGAAGAGGAGGAGGAAGGGGGGGGGAGTCAACCCAAAAACCTACATAGAAAAGAGAGGAAAACTGTAACTATTATACAAAAAAGTCTTCAGTGCAGTACTAGTATATACACTGTTCTTCCTCTGTACCGTATAGAGGCTTTACACCGTCATGTGTCCCCCATGGCAACAGTAACTATGCCGCCATGACACTGGACATGCTATGCCATTGACTTCAGTAGCATTGGAGAAACATGGGCAGGTTTTGTTGTGTATTTGGCTGTTCTAGACGCTCACGTTTCTTCACCGTCTTCTTCCTCTCAAAATGACTCATCAGGAGCTCAAACAAGGGAATTATCTAAAAAAAAGACAGGAATTATGGCTAGAGAACATAAACCACGAAGAGTTTTCCAGTGGTACCATCAAGACACCCGAAGTTTGCACGTGTCACTTTCATCAAGGTATTTGCTATTTAAATTGTTTCATATCTTATTTAATGAAAGAAGCACATTTACTGAACTAAAATTTCATTCATTTATCGAGGAAAACCTGCACCAGTTTACGATCCAACAAACCCAGACTGGGCTCCTACGATCAATACGGGGCACGAGTCAAAGAATCTGTGAGCCAAACTTCGAAAGAATCGGTCATGAAAAGATCCTCGCGAATGTTGGAAAGATCCGCTCACAAAAAGCGATTAATTTTTGAAGACATAATTGGGGATAAGCAAAGCAATAAAGGCAACATTTGCAGTCTGAGTGGCAGCATAAACTGTATCTTCCAACTCGTATATAAACATGTCACTCGCCGTAGGACCCATGTTTTCTTTATTGCTTGAAATGAATCATTTTATCCCTTTCAGAGCAGCTAGAACAGCCAAATACACAAATACACAATAAAACAACAAAATACACAACAAAACCTGCCCATTCTTTGGAGAACTTCCTACTTCCTACTGAAGTCAATGGCATAGCATGTCCAGTGTCATGGTGGCAGAGTTATCGTTGACATGGGGGACACATGACGGTGCAAAGCCTCTACAGCAGGGGTGTCAAACTCATTTTGGTCCAGGGACCATATCCAACCTACTTTGATCCCAAAGGGGCCGGATTAGAAAACTCACGGCATATAAACCCCAAAAATAACAATAAGTTCTAATATTTGTGCAGAGAAAGGCAAATCTATTACAGAAATCTTTTTTAATTGATGAACTCTTTCTTTTGTAAAATATTATAATATTATGAACAACCTGAATCTTTAAAAAAAACAACAACAAAAAAAACTACTCAGTGTTTTAACATGAACTTGTATGCAAACAGGAATAAGTCAATTTTTCTTGGAAAATCCTGCACTCAGCGTCCTCATTTTTGACATTTTGCTGATGAGGCTGTCATTCTACAACAGTCAAAACGATCGTCCTTTAAGAGCGTTTGGAAAGAGACAAGTCTTCATTTGTGCTGCTCTGGTGGGAGGGGCCACGTACACTGAGACACTGGAGATGCTGCTATGCTAAACGGCACAAAAAATTACCAATATTTTAATAGAAAATAAAATTAAAATATTTTAGTAGAAAATCAGCCAAGGGCCAGATTAAAGGTCTTGGAGGGCCAGATCCGGCCCTCAGGCCTTATGTTTGACACCCATGCTCTATAGTATACACTGTTCCTCCTCTGTACCATATATTCACTTGTATTTTTGGCCTCTGTCTCTTCATTTATTGTGCCGCTTCACCCTCCTTTTCTTCCTCCCTCTTTCTCTCTCCAGCGTCAGAGCAGAGTCTATCTTTTCTTCTGCACCAGTGACTCTTCATCTCTGGATTTATCAAACCAGTCCCATGAAAACCACAACAGAGACGGGAAAGAGGAGCAGACAGGTCAGAGGTCACTGCGCCGCACACAAACGTCTCCGTGGAAACACATGTACTCTTTCACATGAGACGAGTGTGGATTTAATCATGTGGAGGTCGATAAGAGAGTCACAATACGATAAAAAAAAAAAAAAAGAAAGAGAGAAATTCATGTTAGAAAGTATGGAAGAAGGAGAGGAATGGAAAGAAGGAAAAGACAGAGAAAGATAGAGAGAGAAAGAGAGGAAGACAGTAACACAAACCCTGCTGCTATTATCACTATTATACTTACCCACTACTACTACTACTACTACTACTACTACTACTACTACTACTACTACTACTACTACTACCACATCTACTACCACTACTGCTACTACTACTACTACTACTACTACTACTACTACTACTACTACTACTACTACTACTACTACTACTACTACTACTGCTACTACTACTACTACTACTACTACTACTACTACTACTACTACTACTACTACTACTACTACTACTACTACCACATCTACTACCACTACTGCTACTACTACTACTTACTACTACTACTACTACTACTACCACATCTACTACCACTACTGCTACTACTACTACTACTACTACTACTACTACCACACTACTACTACCACTACTACTACTACTACTACTACTACCACATCTACTACCACTACTGCTACTACTACTACTACTACTACTACTACTACTACTACTACTACCACTACTGCTACTACTACTACTACTACTACTACTACTACCACATCTACTACCACTACTGCTACTACTACTACTACCACATCTACTACCACTACTGCTACTACTACTACTACTACTACTACTACTACTACTACTACTACTACAACATCTACTACCACTACTGCTACTACTAATACTACCACATCTATTACCACTACTACTACTACTACTACTATACTACCACATCTACTACCACTACTGCTACTACTACTACCACATCTACTACCACTACTGCTACTACTAATACTATCACATCTATTACCACTACTACTACTACTACTACTACTACTACCACATCTACTACCACTACTGCTACTACTACTATCACATCTACTACCACTACTGCTACTACTACTACCACATCTACTACCACTACTGCTACTACTAATACTACCACATTTATTACCACTACTACTACTACTACTACTACTACCACATCTACTACTACTACCACAATTACTACTACTACCACAACAACTACTCCTACTGCTACCACTACTTCCACAACTATTACTGCTGCTACTACTACCATAACTACTACTACTGCTACTACTACTTCTACGACCACAACTATTACTACTACTACTACTACTTCTGCCACAGCTACTACTACTGCTACTACTACCACAACAACAACAACTACTACTACTACTACCACTACTACTACCACCACAACTATTACTACTACTGCTACTACTACCACCACAACTATTACTACTGCTACTACTACCACAACTACAACAACAACTACTAATACTACTACTACTACTCCTGCTGCTACAACTGTTACTTAGAGAGGGAAAGGAAGAGAGAGGTGATGAGAGGAGTGAGTAAGGAAAAAGAGGGAAAGAGAAGGAGATAGAAAGAGAGAATAGGGTGTGTAAGAGATGAGGAAGAGAAATATTAAGAGAGAGATAAAGAGGAGGTGAAAAAAAGAGGGATAGAATGGGTGAGAAAGAGATGGGGAGAGATGGGGATAAAGAGAGAGACTAAGAAAGAGAAGGAGAAAGAAATATAGGATGAGAGAGAGAGAATTAGTAAATGGAAGAAAGGTGGAAAAAGGAATGAGAGGGAGAGAAAAAAAAGAAAGAACGAGAAGGAAAGAATAAGAAAAAGAGATAGAAGAGAGAGAACTGTCATGTCCATCAGTGTGTGCTCTCTGTAGACACGTGGCCTCTGGGACTATGATGACTGTTCAGATCTGTGGAGTGGCCGAGGGGCAGGGCACAGTGTCTGTCTTAAACCCTGCTTTGTAGATTTACTCTTTAAGTACACAAATACTGATTACTACTACTACTACTACCACTACTACTACTACTACTACTACTACTACTACTACTACTACTACTACTACTACTACTACTACTACTACTACTACTGCTGCTACTACTACTACTACTACTAACTAACTAATAATACTACAGATCTGTTAAGAGAAAACTGCAATTTACCATAATAAAACCATTCACATTTACTTGAAAGTGCAGAAGTATGTAGTACAGTAAAGTGTCTTGCCAAAGGACACGATGGCTGTGTATGTTGCTGTTATGTTGCTGGGGATAGAACCACCAGCTTTGAGATAAATCAGAAAATATGGTCTCAGTCATAACTCATGCTACTACTACTACTACTATTGTGCTTACCACTACTGCAATTACTACCACTACTACAACTACTGTTACTTTTACTATTATTACTACTACAACTATTGTTACTTCTGTTACTACTACTACTACCACTGCTACTTCTACATCTATTACTTCTACTATTACTACTACTACTACTACTACTACAGTTACTAATACTACTGCTACTATGTGATGTGCTCCTGTGATATGTGGCCTTGTCAAAGCCTGATCCCGTCAGGTCTCAGAAGCTCAGCAGGGTCGGGCCTGGTTAGTACTTGGATGGGAGATCGCTGTGGCGCCAGTCACAGAAACTGTTGTTGTGTCCTTAGGCAAGGCACTTCACCCACATTGCCTAGTATGAAAGTGGCGTGCGTGTGAGTGATGTGGTGGTGGGAGGGGCCGATGGTGCAGATTGGCAGGCGCACTTCCGTCAGTCTGCCCCAGGGCGACTGTAGCTACAATAGTATCTTATTACCACTGGGTATAGAGTGTCTCTGAGTGTCCAGAAAAGTGCTATATAAAACTCATGTATGATTATTATTATTATCCTTGTCACTCTCTGTTCTTCTATAGTGACACCAGTGTGTCCTAATATGTATCCTTATATGTATCCTTATATGTGTCTTTGTACGTGTCCTTATATTTGTCCTTATATGTATCCTTACATGTCTTCTTACATGTGTCCTAATATGTATCCTTATATGTATCCTTATATGTGTCTTTGTACGTGTCCTTATATTTGTCCTTATATGTATCCTTACATGTCTTCTTACATGTGTCCTAATATGTATCCTTATATGTATCCTTATATGTGTCTTTGTACGTGTCCTTATATGTGTCCTTATATGTATCCTTACATGTCTTCTTACATGTGTCCTAATATGTATCCTTATATGTATCCTTATATGTGTCTTTGTACGTGTCCTTATATTTGTCCTTATATGAATCCTTACATGTCTTCTTACATGTGTCCTAATATGTTTCCTTATATGTATCCTAATATGTGTCCTTACATGTATCCTAATATGTGTCCTTATATGTCTCCTTATATGTCTCCTCATATGTCACCTCATATGTGCCCTTACATGTGTCCTAATCTGTGTCCTTATATGTCTCTTTATATGTGTCCTTATAAGTGTCCTTACATGTATCCTTACATGTGTCCTAATATGTTTCCTTATGTGTATCCTAATATGTGTCCTTAAATGTGTCCTTATATGTGCCCTTATATGTCTTCTTATATGTCTCCTCATATGTGTCCTTATATGTGTCCTAATATGTGTCCTTACATGTATCCTTACATGTATCCTAATATGTGTCCTTATATATATCCTTACATGTGTCCTAATATGTGTCCTTACATGTATCCTAATATGTGTCCTATATGTGTCTCCTTATATGTCTCCTCATATGTCACCTCATATGTGCCCTTACATGTGTCCTAATCTGTGTCCTTATATGTCTCTTTATATGTGTCCTTATAAGTGTCCTTACATGTATCCTTACATGTGTCCTAATATGTTTCCTTATGTGTATCCTAATATGTGTCCTTAAATGTGTCCTTATATGCGCCCTTATATGTCTTCTTATATGTCTCCTCATATGTGTCCTTATATGTGTCCTAATATGTGTCCTTATATGTATCCTTACATGTATCCTAATATGTGTCCTTATATATATCCTTACATGTGTCCTAATATGTTTCCTTACATGTATCCTAATATGTGTCCTTAATTGTGTCCTTATATGTCTCCTCATATGTGTCCTTATATGTCTCCTTATATGTGTCTTCATATGTCTCCTCATATGTCTCCTCATATGTGTCCTTATATGTGTCCTTATATGTGTCCTTATATGTGTCCTTACATGTGTCCTAATATGTCTCCTTATATGTGTCCTTATATGTCTCCTCATGTGTCCTTCTATGTGCCCTTACATGTGTCCTAATATGTCTCCTTATATGTCTCCTTATAAGTGTCCTTATATGTTTACAGTGCAGTGTTGTTGGCGTTCTGCCCAGACCCACACTACTGTTGTTTAGTGCTACAACAGCACATTCACACCAGGGTTTTCCAACAGCCAGCTACGCACACACACACACACACACACACACACACACACACACACACACACACACACACACACACACACAACCAAACGCACACACAGACACACAGCTTCTGTTGTGGGTGGGTAAAATCCTCCTCCTAAAACACTCTCCTTCCTTACGCGGACAAAAATGAGATCCCCTAGAGACGCATCATTTGCCACTTTTTCCTACTTATTTATAACTTATTATTACCATTTATTTGATTTTATTTCTCTTTGTTTTTATAATATACTGCGATGTGTGAGCTGCTGTGTCCAAATCCAAGTTTGGATTAGAATCAGTCTCCAGGAAATGAACGTGAGGAATCCCTGCGTGTGCACTCTGGGGACATTGCAGATTAAACCGGCTGTCTGGCAGTAACAACAGGCAGGAGAACTAGAAGCGCCCTCTAGTGACAAAATGAGGGAATTGCATGCAGTAATGAACAGTAACTGCAGACCTGGATTCTAGGAGTCTTTTTTGACATAGCGTAGAGGAACTTTATACATTTATTAAAGGTCCTAGATTATGCATTTTTGAAATATTTAGTAATTTTTCTTGTAGAGTATACTGCACCTACTTGTCTCCGTGGAGATAGATAAGCTTAATGCCATACAGTGGAACATTCTGTGCAAATTTATGCTTGAAATCTATGGGAAACCTAGTGCCATCTAGTGACAAACATAAAAAACCTAAACCGTGATGGAAAGTACAAAAGTGTAGACTTCTACTCAAGTATTAAAACATTATTCTACTTGAAAAAACAAAACAAAAACAAAAACCACAACAAAAACAGCCTGTTCCACCTTGTGATGTCATGTGGTAATCATACAGGAAGTGCTCTATTGTGTTTTTAAACACCAGACAACTTCACTAGAATGATTTGGATAATTTCAGGCCTGGAATTGCCAATCTCTACTGAACAAAAAAGTAAAAAGGAACTATTAACTTGAAAACTTCCACTTCATGACATCACAAAATGGAACAGAGCATTTTGAGCTTTGGAAATGTAGATATTAGGGCTGGGTATCATAAAGAAGTTATCGATACGATACATACCTCGATACACAGGCCATGATACGATATGTATCTCGATACAGTGAGCTTTTGATTCGATACGATATATTTCAAATTGATTCGATATGGTTCAATAAAAAATAAAGTCTAAATCATGGCTGTGATAATAAAAGTCTTTGTTAAACCACTTCTTTTGCAAAGTTCATACAAAACACAAACATTTTAATCATAAAAACAGTGAAAATGTCAAATGTGTCGCATATACGAGTTTCCTTTCTCCAAACAAGCAACAAAACTGGCACTGTAACAAAAAATAATTTGGTTAAATATACCAAAAAATACTCTTAGTGATATATCGATACAGCAGCCCACGGTATCGATATTGTATCATCACATTAAAAGATACGCTATATCGATATTTCAATATTTTTGCACACCCCAAGTAGACATACTGAAACAAAACACAACTCCAGGTATGTTTTTGAGGAGGTAACAACATTTTAACGTAACAAAAGCTCATTCAATTTTGAGTAATATAGGACTTTTAATATAACATATAATTGAGGTACTATAATATATTCAATAAGTATTTTTTACAGTAATGGATAGCAGCAGACTATGTAGTACCCCAGATTAGAATACACTCAATAGAATTAGACACCACAGTATCTCTCCAGCCTCCTGTCCAATGACCCGGGGTAAATATGAGGCTTGTCCAGAGCAAATGTCCAAACATTCAAACTGAGCCTCCAGGAAATGATCTGTGCCAAAAATCCCTCCAAAACAAACAGACCAGAACATAACCCGGTGCAGCCGAGCGATACATGTTAGAATCTTATCCATGCAAATCAATGGGCCTTCACATCATCACAGGGAGATATCGTGCGTGATTATAGGCGTGTTTTAAGTCAGATGCCGTAACTGCACTTGTTTTCAACCCTGCAAGATCTGATGCTGAACATAATGACATCATAAGACCATATTTGGCATTTCCTGAACAGTTTAAGATCTATTTCAGGACTAGTGTAAGAACATAGGGCAATTTCAAGACACTACGCGCATTTTGTGTTGAAAATTACATTCTCTTTTCTTGTTTATAATATTTAAAGATCTTATAGGCGAGTTTCATTGTTGACAAAAGCGCGCGTTGCATGCTGGGAATTATTTTGGTCGGTGGCAAGGAACACTAATTCAACATGACGGACGGAGCGAGAAAGCACGTAAAGGGTATTGATCCCGGTTATTTATCCACTCTAACGGCAGAGGACCCAAAATGATTTGACCAGAAATTGGTCATAAGCATCGATGGACGCCAAATCACCCTTTTCAACCCCGACAAAAAGTGGACCAAACCAAATTTCTGGTCAGAATCGCCAACTACCTGGACAAATATTCACTTCAGCGATATCCACAGTTACTTGGTGGAAACTCCTGGGCCATTCACAGCAGAAAAGATGAAAACCTCCAAGAGTCTCGATGTGTTGTTGAACTTGTTGGAGTCCACGGTTTGTTAGGATCTTCTACGTTTGCTCTGTGAATGTTTGAAAGTCGTTTAATTCACCGTTAGTGGTTCTTTTCACTCAGAATCTGAAAAAGACATTTTCCTTCTTCTGTGCTTCTATTTGTGCATCCGATAATGCAGCAGGAATTTACTGGGGGTTAAATACCAGGGGTTTTACCGAGGATAAATACGCGAGGTTACGCACTGTGTTTGACGCTATCATGTTTCTTGCCTCCGACCAAAATATTTCCCAGTATGCAATGCGGGCTTTTAATAACAATGACGTCAGCTGAAATTTGCCTATATTACTCAAAATTTATAGCTGTTGTTGACAAAACAGACCTGGAGATTGTGTTTTGTTTTATTCACACATGTTTGAGTAATCTTTTATTATTATTTATTATCTTTCTACATCTCCAAAGCTCAAAATGCTCTGTTCCACCCTGTGATGTCATGAAGCGGTAGTTTTCAAGTTACTCAATCTACTTTCTACTTTTTCTTTTGTAGAGTTTGGCAATTCCAGGTCTGAAATCATCCAAATGTTTCTAGTGAAGGTGTATGGAGTTTTAAAAACACAGTGGAGCACTTCCTGTATCACCACATGACATCACAAAGTGGATCAGAAAACAGCAGAAAATGTACTTTTTTAAATACTGACACTGAGTTTGAAACACTGGTGCTAGTACTTAACGAAGTACAATTACACGGCTTCTAATACAAGTTGAAACGGTGTGATTTTTCTACTGCAGTTACTGCGTGGTACTCTCTGATTTGGCAGCTTTTTTAAACTGGATGCCCTTCCTTTTGCAACCGGTGACACATGCTGAAGCTTGACTAGGAAACGTGGAGTGTCTTGCAAGAAAGTAAATAAATAAATACAATGTAAATCTCTAAAAGGAATCGGTATCAAGTATGAAGCCTTTTTATACTGTGATCAAGTCTGAATACTTATGTTTAGTAGTAGTACTAGAAGTAGTAGTAGAAGTATTTCATTTAGTAGTACAGAAAAAGAGAGAGAGGAAGAGAGTGATAGAGGGAAAGGGAAAGAGATAAAGAAGATGAAGAACTGGAGAAAGAGAAAGAAGAATGTTTGGGGGATGAGAGAGAGACAGAGAGATGAAGAGGGAGGGAAAGATGGAATGAAAGATAGAGTGAGGGGAAAGAAAGAGAGAGCTAAGCAACAGAGGGAAAGAGGAAAAGGGAGAGAGAGAGAGAGGGAATGAAGAAGTGGGATAAAGAGAAGAAAATACAGAGGGAACAGAGAGGAGGTGGAAGAGAGAGGGATAGAGAGTGAAGGAAAAATAGAGAGAGAGGGGGCAGGAGAGAGAAAGAAAAAAAGGAGAGAAAAGACAGAGAGAAAGAGAGAGGAACAGAAAAAGATAGAGGGAAAGAGAGGGATAGAGAATGAAATAAAGAAGAGGTAGAGATGGGACATGGCATTACAGTATGTATCAAGTATTAAAACCTTTTCATCAATACTGCAATCAAGTCTCAATACTTGTTTAGTAGTAGCAGTAGTTGTAGTAGTAGTAGTAGTAGTATTTTATTTAGTANGCTACTACTACTACTACTACTACTACTAACTAACTAATAATACTACAGATCTGTTAAGAGAAAACTGCAATTTACCATAATAAAACCATTCACATTTACTTGAAAGTGCAGAAGTATGTAGTACAGTAAAGTGTCTTGCCAAAGGACACGATGGCTGTGTATGTTGCTGTTATGTTGCTGGGGATAGAACCACCAGCTTTGAGATAAATCAGAAAATATGGTCTCAGTCATAACTCATGCTACTACTACTACTACTACTATTGTGCTTACCACTACTGCAATTACTACCACTACTACAACTACTGTTACTTTTACTATTATTACTACTACAACTATTGTTACTTCTGTTACTACTACTACTACCACTGCTACTTCTACATCTATTACTTCTACTATTACTACTACTACTACTACTACTACAGTTACTAATACTACTGCTACTATGTGATGTGCTCCTGTGATATGTGGCCTTGTCAAAGCCTGATCCCGTCAGGTCTCAGAAGCTCAGCAGGGTCGGGCCTGGTAGTACTTGGATGGGAGATCGCTGTGGCGCCAGTCACAGAAACTGTTGTTGTGTCCTTAGGCAAGGCACTTCACCCACATTGCCTAGTATGAAAGTGGCGTGCGTGTGAGTGATGTGGTGGTGGGAGGGGCCGATGGTGCAGATTGGCAGGCGCACTTCCGTCAGTCTGCCCCAGGGCGACTGTTAGCTACAATAGTATCTTATTACCACTGGGTATAGAGTGTCTCTGAGTGTCCAGAAAAGTGCTATATAAAACTCATGTATGATTATTATTATTATCCTTGTCACTCTCTGTTTCTTCTATAGTGACACCAGTGTGTATCCTAATATGTATCCTTATATGTGTCTTTGTACGTGTCCTTATATTTGTCCTTATATGTATCCTTACATGTCTTCTTACATGTGTCCTAATATGTATCCTTATATGTATCCTTATATGTGTCTTTGTACGTGTCCTTATATTTGTCCTTATATGTATCCTTACATGTCTTCTTACATGTGTCCTAATATGTTATCCTTATATGTATCCTTATATGTGTCTTTGTACGTGTCCTTATATGTGTCCTTATATGTATCCTTACATGTCTTCTTACATGTGTGTCCTAATATGTATCCTTATATGTATCCTTATATGTGTCTTTGTACGTGTCCTTATATTTGTCCTTATATGAATCCTTACATGTCTTCTTACATGTGTCCTAATATGTTTCCTTATATGTATCCTAATATGTGTCCTTACATGTATCCTAATATGTGTCCTTATATGTCTCCTTATATGTCTCCTCATATATGTCACCTCATATGTGCCCTTACATGTGTCCTAATCTGTGTCCTTATATGTCTCTTTATATGTGTCCTTATAAGTGTCCTTACATGTATCCTTACATGTGTCCTAATATGTTTCCTTATGTGTATCCTAATATGTGTCCTTAAATGTGTCCTTATATGTGCCCTTATATGTCTTCTTATATGTCTCCTCATATGTGTCCTTATATGTGTCCTAATATGTGTCCTTACATGTATCCTTACATGTATCCTAATATGTGTCCTTATATATATCCTTACATGTGTCCTAATATGTGTCCTTACATGTATCCTAATATGTGTCCTTATATGTCTCCTTATATGTCTCCTCATATGTCACCTCATATGTGCCCTTACATGTGTCCTAATCTGTGTCCTTATATGTCTCTTTATATGTGTCCTTATAAGTGTCCTTACATGTATCCTTACATGTGTCCTAATATGTTTCCTTATGTGTATCCTAATATGTGTCCTTAAATGTGTCCTTATATGCGCCCTTATATGTCTTCTTATATGTCTCCTCATATGTGTCCTTATATGTGTCCTAATATGTGTCCTTACATGTATCCTTACATGTATCCTAATATGTGTCCTTATATATATCCTTACATGTGTCCTAATATGTTTCCTTACATGTATCCTAATATGTGTCCTTAATTGTGTCCTTATATGTCTCCTCATATGTGTCCTTATATGTCTCCTTATATGTGTCTTCATATGTCTCCTCATATGTCTCCTCATATGTGTCCTTATATGTGTCCTTATATGTGTCCTTATATGTGTCCTTACATGTGTCCTAATATGTCTCCTTATATGTGTCCTTATATGTCTCCTCATGTGTCCTTCTATGTGCCCTTACATGTGTCCTAATATGTCTCCTTATATGTCTCCTTATAAGTGTCCTTATATGTTTACAGTGCAGTGTTGTTGGCGTTCTGCCCAGACCCACACTACTGTTGTTTAGTGCTACAACAGCACATTCACACCAGGGTTTTCCAACAGCCAGCTACGCACACACACACACACACACACACACACACACACACACACACACACACACACACACACACACACACACACACACACCCAAACGCACACACAGACACACAGCTTCTGTTGTGGGTGGGTAAAATCCTCCTCCTAAAACACTCTCCTTCCTTACGCGGACAAAAATGAGATCCCCTAGAGACGCATCATTTGCCACTTTTTCCTACTTATTTATAACTTATTATTACCATTTATTTGATTTTATTTCTCTTTGTTTTTATAATATACTGCGATGTGTGAGCTGCTGTGTCCAAATCCAAGTTTGGATTAGAATCAGTCTCCAGGAAATGAACGTGAGGAATCCCTGCGTGTGCACTCTGGGACATTGCAGATTAAACCGGCTGTCTGGCAGTAACAACAGGCAGGAGAACTAGAAGCGCCCTCTAGTGACAAAATGAGGGAATTGCATGCAGTAATGAACAGTAACTGCAGACCTGGATTCTAGGAGTCTTTTTTGACATAGCGTAGAGGAACTTTATACATTTATTAAAGGTCCTAGATTATGCATTTTTGAAATATTTAGTAATTTTTCTTGTAGAGTATACTGCACCTACTTGTCTCCGTGGAGATAGATAAGCTTAATGCCATACAGTGGAACATTCTGTGCAAATTTATGCTTGAAATCTATGGGAAACCTAGTGCCATCTAGTGACAAACATAAAAAACCTAAACCGTGATGGAAAGTACAAAAGTGTAGACTTCTACTCAAGTATTAAAACATTATTCTACTTGAAAAAACAAAACAAAACAAAAACCACAACAAAAACAGCCTGTTCCACCTTGTGATGTCATGTGGTAATCATACAGGAAGTGCTCTATTGTGTTTTTAAACACCAGACAACTTCACTAGAATGATTTGGATAATTTCAGGCCTGGAATTGCCAATCTCTACTGAACAAAAAAGTAAAAAGGAACTATTAACTTGAAAACTTCCACTTCATGACATCACAAAATGGAACAGAGCATTTTGAGCTTTGGAAATGTAGATATTAGGGCTGGGTATCATAAAGAAGTTATCGATACGATACATACCTCGATACACAGGCCATGATACGATATGTATCTCGATACAGTGAGCTTTTGATTCGATACGATATATTTCAAATTGATTCGATATGGTTCAATAAAAAATAAAGTCTAAATCATGGCTGTGATAATAAAAGTCTTTGTTAAACCACTTCTTTTGCAAAGTTCATACAAAACACAAACATTTTAATCATAAAAACAGTGAAAATGTCAAATGTGTCGCATATACGAGTTTCCTTTCTCCAAACAAGCAACAAAACTGGCACTGTAACAAAATAATTTGGTTAAATATACCAAAAAATACTCTTAGTGATATATCGATACAGCAGCCCACGGTATCGATATTGTATCATCACATTAAAAGATACGCTATATCGATATTTCAATATTTTTGCACACCCCAAGTAGACATACTGAAACAAAACACAACTCCAGGTATGTTTTTGAGGAGGTAACAACATTTTAACGTAACAAAAGCTCATTCAATTTTGAGTAATATAGGACTTTTAATATAACATATAATTGAGGTACTATAATATATTCAATAAGTATTTTTTACAGTAATGGATAGCAGCAGACTATGTAGTACCCCAGATTAGAATACACTCAATAGAATTAGACACCACAGTATCTCTCCAGCCTCCTGTCCAATGACCCGGGGTAAATATGAGGCTTGTCCAGAGCAAATGTCCAAACATTCAAACTGAGCCTCCAGGAAATGATCTGTGCCAAAAATCCCTCCAAAACAAACAGACCAGAACATAACCCGGTGCAGCCGAGCGATACATGTTAGAATCTTATCCATGTAAATCAATGGGCCTTCACATCATCACAGGGAGATATCGTGTGTGATTATAGGCGTGTTTTAAGTCAGATGCCGTAACTGCACTTGTTTTCAACCCTGCAAGATCTGATGCTGAACATAATGACATCATAAGACCATATTTGGCATTTCCTGAACAGTTTTAAGATCTATTTCAGGACTAGTGTAAGAACATAGGGCAATTTCAAGACACTACGCGCATTTTGTGTTGAAAATTACATTCTCTTTTCTTGTTTATAATATTTAAAGATCTTATAGGCGAGTTTCATTGTTGACAAAAGCGCGCGTTGCATGCTGGGAATTATTTTGGTCGGTGGCAAGGAACACTAATTCAACATGACGGACGGAGCGAGAAAGCACGTAAAGGGTATTGATCCCGGTTATTTATCCACTCTAACGGCAGAGGACCCAAAAATGATTTGACCAGAAATTGGTCATAAGCATCGATGGACGTCAAATCACCCTTTTCAACCCCGACAAAAAGTGGACCAAACCAAATTTCTGGTCAGAATCGCCAACTATACCTGGACAAATATTCACTTCAGCGATATCCACAGTTACTTGGTGGAAACTCCTGGGCCATTCACAGCAGAAAAGATGAAAACCTCCAAGAGTCTCGATGTGTTGTTGAACTTGTTGGAGTCCACGGTTTGTTAGGATCTTCTACGTTTGCTCTGTGAATGTTTGAAAGTCGTTTAATTCACCGTTAGTGGTTCTTTTCACTCAGAATCTGAAAAAGACATTTTCCTTCTTCTGTGCTTCTATTTGTGCATCCGATAATGCAGCAGGAATTTACTGGGGGTTAAATACCAGGGGTTTTACCGAGGATAAATACGCGAGGTTACGCACTGTGTTTGACGCTATCATGTTTCTTGCCTCCGACCAAAATATTTCCCAGCATGCAATGCGGGCTTTTAATAACAATGACGTCAGCTGAAATTTGCCTATATTACTCAAAATGTATAGCTGTTGTTGACAAAACAGACCTGGAGTTGTGTTTTTGTTTTATTCACACATGTTTGAGTAATCTTTTATTATTATTTATTATCTTTCTACATCTCCAAAGCTCAAAATGCTCTGTTCCACCCTGTGATGTCATGAAGCGGTAGTTTTCAAGTTACTCAATCTACTTTCTACTTTTTCTTTTGTAGAGTTTGGCAATTCC
The DNA here is from genome assembly GCF_026225935.1 of Boleophthalmus pectinirostris. Taxonomy (NCBI): domain Eukaryota; kingdom Metazoa; phylum Chordata; class Actinopteri; order Gobiiformes; family Gobiidae; genus Boleophthalmus; species Boleophthalmus pectinirostris. Next base: position 6,306,501 of record NW_026571175.1, read on the forward strand.
AGGTCTGAAATCATCCAAATGTTTCTAGTGAAGGTGTATGGAGTTTAAAAACACAGTGGAGCGCTTCCTGTATCACCACATGACATCACAAAGTGGATCAGAAAACAGCAGAAAATGTACTTTTTAAATACTGACACTGAGTTTGAAACACTGGTGCTAGTACTTAACGAAGTACAATTACACGGCTTCTAATACAAGTTGAAACGGTGTGATTTTTCTACTGCAGTTACTGCGTGGTACTCTCTGATTTGGCAGCTTTTTTAAACTGGATGCCCTTCCTTTTGCAACCGTGACACATGCTGAAGCTTGACTAGGAAACGTGGAGTGTCTTGCAAGAAAGTAAATAAATAAATACAATGTAAATCTCTAAAAGGAATCGGTATCAAGTATGAAGCCTTTTTATACTGTGATCAAGTCTGAATACTTATGTTTAGTAGTAGTACTAGAAGTAGTAGTAGAAGTATTTCATTTAGTAGTACAGAAAAAGAGAGAGAGGAAGAGAGTGATAGAGGGAAAGGGAAAGAGATAAAGAAGATGAAGAACTGGAGAAAGAGAAAGAAGAATGTTTGGGGGATGAGGGAGAGACAGAGAGATGAAGAGGGAGGGAAAGATGGAATGAAAGATAGAGTGAGGGGAAAGAAAGAGAAAGAAAGAGAGAGCTAAGCAACAGAGGGAAAGAGGAAAAGGAAAAGGGAGAGAGAGGGAATGAAGAAGTGGGATAAAGAGAGAAGAAAATACAGAGGGAACAGAGAGGAGGTGGAAGAGAGAGGGATAGAGAGTGAAGGAAAAATAGAGAGAGAGGGGGCAGGAGAGAGAAAGAAAAAAAGGAGAGAAAAGACAGAGAGAAAGAGAGAGGAACAGAAAAAGATAGAGGGAAAGAGAGGGATAGAGAATGAAATAAAGAAGAGGTAGAGATGGGACATGGCATTACAGTATGTATCAAGTATTAAAACCTTTTCATCAATACTGCAATCAAGTCTCAATACTTGTTTAGTAGTAGCAGTAGTTGTAGTAGTAGTAGTAGTAGTATTTTATTTAGTATCCGGTGTTTGACTTATATTGGTGCAATGTTTCTAATTAAAAGGTCGTGAAAATTAAGTTCATTTGCAGTTACATTGTTAACGGTGTGCAAAAATATCAAAATATCGATATCAGGGAATGCTGTTTCGATATGTCTCCAAGAGTATTTTTTGGTATATTTTACTAGATTATTTTGTTAAAGTGCTACAGTTTTGTTGTTTGTTTAATAGAAGGAAACTCGTTTATGTAACACATTTGAGATTTTCACTATTTTGACGATTAAAAAGTTTTAAATTGAACTGTATCGAATGGATTTGTAATATATCGTATCGAATCGAAGGTGCAGTGTATCGAGATATGTATCGTATCGTGGCAGATGTATCGAGATATGTATCGTATCGTGGCCTATGTATCGAGGTATGTATCGTATTGTGGCCTATGTATTGAGGTATATATCGTATCGTGGCCTATGTATCGAGATCTGTATCGTATCGTGGCAGATGTATCGAGATATGTATCATCTTGTGACATATGTATCAAGTTATGTATCGTATCGTGGCCTATGTACCGAGGTATGTATTGTATGTATTGGTGCATGTATCGTATCATGGCCTATGTATCGAGATATGTATCATATCGGCAACTTCTTAATGATACCCAGCCCTATACATTGTACTTTAATTTGGCAGCTTTTTAAACCGGATGCCCTTCCTTTCGCAATAAATCATACGGAGATTGGTTTGAGCAACGCCGATTTACGCAACTTTGAACGTAGAAGTTAACTTCGTGACATCACAAGGTGGAACAGAGCATTTTGAGCTTTCTTCCGAGGTATAGACAGACAAATAAAAAAATTGTGAGTCAAACATGAATGAAACAAAACACAACTCGAGGTACGTTTTTGACGAAGTAACGATATTATAACCATTTTGCGAGTCCATTTTGCGTAATATAGGACGCTTACATTTCCATCATTAGGATACCACGCAGTTCACGTAACATTCCAAGAGCTATACGTAAACATAAGTGGTTTTTGTCATGGTTTAAAACACCCGTAGAAGCTCTCCGCGTTTGTCTTCATTACACTTCGTTATCCGTTCATTAGCGTCCGCGTAACCGCTCCGTTTGCCCCTCCACGTGCCGCTGGGCTCGCGTCAGCTTTTACCTGTCATCCCCTCTTTCTCTCTCCCTCTCTTTTTCTCTCTTTCTCTCTTTCTCTCTGGGTTCTTGCGTTTCGAGGAGCGCGCTTCATCCAAAAAATGCGACACAGTAATCTAATCACAGCGACGCGCATTCCTTCACTATCCAAATTACGCACTGGGAAATCGCGGTGCGTTTTTGGAGAATAGCGAGTGCGCATCAGGTCTTACGCCGTTTCGAGCCAAATCGCGGAGATATGACAGGTTGGAAACTACGTGGAGACAATTTGGAATGGGTTCTGTGGCTTACCTCGCGGAGTGGAGGAGGAAGGAAGGAAGGTAAAGGCGGTTAAAAAAGAAAAAAGAGAGTAAAAAAAAAAAAAAAAAAAGACGCGTGGTTCTGGCCGTTCCTCCGTTCGCGTCGGGTCCGCTCTCCGTTCAGCACTGCGGACGATCGCTTCAATGGGCTCGACTGTAGTTTGGGAGGTGGGACTGGGCTCTGTGAGTAGCGGAGGAGAGGAGGAGGAAGAAGAGGAGGAGGAGGAAGGAGAGAGGAGAGAGGAGGGAGAAGGGAGGGAGTGGTGATGTAGCGGTAGCAGGGGCACGTAGAGACGGCATGGTTTTGGAGAGGGAGAGAGAGAGAGAGAGGGAGCAGAGAAGGGAGAGAGGGAGATGGGAGAGAGGGAAAACACGAGAGAGATAGAAAGAGAGAGATGGAGAGACAGTGAAAAATGGAGAGAAAGGAAGACAGAATAACGAGGTAGAATCGTGGTTTTGGAGAGAGAGAGAGAGAGACAAAGAAAGAGAGGAGAAAAAGAGAGAGAGAGAGAGAAAGTGAGCAAAAAAGAGACAGGAAGAGAGAGAGAGGAAGAGAGCGAAAGAGAGAGAGAGGGAGAGGGGAGAGAGGGAAAACCGGAGAGAGACAGAAAGAGAGAGATGCAGAGACAATGAAAAATGGAGAGAAGGAGGAAGACAGAATAACGAGGTAGAATCGTGGTTTTGGAGAGAGAGAGAGCGAAAGAGAGATAGAGAATGAGAGAAAAAGAGAGGGCAAAAAAGAGAAAGAAAGAGACAGAGCGAAAAAAGAGAGAGCGTAAAGAAAGAGAAAGAAAAAGAGAGAGAGAAAAAAAGATAGAGCCAGAATGAGAGAGAAAGAGAGAGATGAGAGAGACAATGAAAGATGGACAGAGGGAGGAAGACAGAATAACAAGGTAGAATTGTGGCTTTGGAGAGAGAGAGAGAGAGAGAAGGAGAGAGAGAGAAAGCAAGAAAGAAAGAGAGAGAAAGAGAGAGAGAAAGAGAGACAGTGGTAGAGTGTGACAGGGAGAAAGAGAAAGAAGAGGTAGAGATGGAGAACTGGAGAAAGAGAAAGAAGCATGAGATAGAGAGATGTAGAGGGAAGGAAAGGCAGAACGAAAGATCTCGGAGAGAAAGAGAAAAGAAGAGAGAGCTAAGTGAGAGAGAGGGAAAGAGAGGAATAAGAAAAGGGCGGGAGAGGCAGAGAGAGAGATAGAGAGAGAGAGGGAAAGACAGGGAACGGGGGAGCGAATAAAGAGAGAGAAAAACAGAATGAAGGAAAAGCGAGAGAGTGATGTAGAAGGAAACAGAAAGCGAGAGATGGGGCAGGAAAGAGAGACACACAGAGAGAGAAAGAAAAAAGAAGAGAGAAGAAGGGAGCTGAAAAAAGAGTGGGAAAGAGAGTGATACAGAGAAAGAGATAAAGAAGAGGTAGAGATGAACAATTGGAGAAAGAACCATGTTTTTGAAGGGGGGAGAGAGGGAAAGAAATAGAAACGAAGAAGGAGCTAAGCAAGAGAGAGGAGGTGGAAGAGAGAGATGTAGAAGAGGAAAGAGAGAGAGAGAGGGACATAGAGAGAGAAAGAAAAAAGAAGAGAGAGGAAGGAAAGAGAAGTAAAGTGTGTGCATGTGGAGCGTTCGTGTCCTGACAGTGTGACTCCTCCACACAGTCATTTGCCTGTGGAGGAGTTTAATGAAGAAGAGGAGACCTGACACGCACTAATCTCACTTTACTCACACATTACACTCACGAAGCAGCCACGACGCACTCCAAATCAACATGTATCGTGCTCACACCAACCACACAAGAAAGGACAAATACCAAGAACTTTTAAAATGATTACTTTTACTGAAGTGTTCATGTAACGGTGCGTGTCGATGTTATGAAATGATTTTGCCAACCTCGGTGATACAGAGACCTGCAATGCAAAAATGTAGTCATTCAGTGTTGTTGTTTGCAGAAATGTATGGCCGATTTTAAAGACATCACCGACTTCAGCGGAGTTCCTGAAAGTGCTACGTTTTCATTTAAAGTGGAGTCTATAGAAACAGCCTGATTCATCACCTCGCAGCATTAGGATTCAGTAGGCGGGTACTTTTTTTTATTTAACCAGTTGCTGCTATTTCGTCATGACATATGTAATGCACTGCTAATGGGACTAACTGGTATATTAAGCTTTTCCCAAATCCTGTAGGAAGAATAGCAATGACGTCTTTCCCTTTGATAAAATTCACCAAACATTCTCTTTGTCCCGGCTTTAAATCCTCGATCTCTGGAATCGTTGCCAACACAGAATGTCTGTCTTCGTCTACATCCATCTCGACCTCTTTGTTTACTGTTGTGTTGTTCCACAAAAGGAACCCAGACAGGCACTTGAGTTTGACGTCACGGCTTCACAGCTCTTTGCTGATTGGCGGGTGCGCGGTCTACAACTTCCGGGGTTCTTGCAAACCGTCTAGTGCAGGGGTGTCCAAACTTTTTTCATCAAGGGCCCCATATCTAAACAGAGCCATAGACTGGTGCTCAATACAGTGAATAATTGAAATATGTGCATGTTTAACACGTTAAAATTAGCCATCAGTGCTTTATTCATGCTAAGATCCTTAAAACCACACACTAAATATTAAATATTAGCTTTATCAGGTAGATTTAAAAAAAAAATTGCAGTAAAAAATTAATTTTTAAATGATGTAAGGTAATTTGTGCCAATTCACCTGGAAGTCTGAGGGCCAAGAAAAATTTGTCTGACGGCCGCATTTGGCCCCTGGGCCATAGTTTGGACATGCCTGGTCTAGTTATTCCAATTCCTGACCTAGTCTCTGGATAGAAATGAAATTGAGTGGAGGCACTAGGTGGCGCCAGCCTCACTAATAAAAACAGAGTTCACGTATGTTAAAAAATCAGCACCATGGACAGCTCCAGCAAGCTCCTGCAGAGGAGACACCAACACACGCACAATTATACACATGTTTAGTGTGTAGAAATATTATCGCTTTGCCTGGAATGTTCCACAGCTTGGCTTTCATGGAGATAACCCGATGATAAATAGTTACTCGTGAAGTTACTAGTAAGATCTATGGAGAGGCGGCTGTGTCAGAGGAATACTACAAGTTTTTCAGTGCACTTTTCAGTAGTAAAAATACTTGAAATTAGTTAAATACACACTAGACAGCTGTAATGTCAGACTATGGAACATTCTAAGTAAAGCAGTAACATCTCCAAGGAGACAAGCAGGTGACAAACTCCCCAATTTGAATACGGGACAGTAAGGGATTAATAAAGTAATAAAGTAATAATGACAAACGTTGGTTATTAGAACTCCTAGTTATTGGTGCACAGAGTAAAACTGCTCCTTCACTCATGGCTTTGGATCAGTGCTCTATCTATAGCTCATAAACTCTCAGCATCATCAGTTTATCCTTAAAGTGGGTCGCCCCCTTCAGGTGGGCTCGTGTCCTACAGAGAACATGACAGAGGCACGTGTGGTCCCAGAGGAGAGAGGGACACTTCTCCTGACAGCCTGGAGACGAGATGAACTCACAGCTAGAGCGCTCTGTGTTCATTATAATGCTGTTTAAAGGCTCTGTACCACAGTTTTATTGTCTTAAAGTGGACTTTGTAGAACTTTAAACCATGTTATACTTGCTTCTTTCTTCTCATAAAGTCTGAAAGCTGTGTTTATGTTGTTTGAGGAGTCTTTATCTCTTGTATTCAAGACATGTACTTACTTCGTTGTCCAGTTTTATTTATGATACACATCGGATTTAGCAGCATTGCATTGTCATCATTGTGGTACAAATGAAAAAGTAAATTTGCTCCTCACTGGCTTGATGTGCAGCTGTCCTTCGGAGGTTCTGCTTGTGCACTGGATGGCTCTTTGTTGTCATGAAGTTGACGGTGACAACAGCCTTCTATAAAAACTTTTAAAAAAGAAAAGAAAAACAGCTAGCTCATTTGAAACGACTTATTGGGACGTTAAAAGTTGCTTGTATCTACAGCTGTACTGGGGAAAGACACATTTTGCTCAGATACATGACAAAATCCCAAACAGTTTACAGGTCCTTTGAATGACCCCAGAGTTCAAGGACAGATGCTTTAAACAGAATACTGCAAGTACATAAATATTTTAGAGGTTATGGCTGCACAGGGGCCATGTACACTGACCTGGAGGTGAACCTGTGTCAGAGGTAAACAGTCCAGTCACACTGTATGTGAACATGTACAGAAGGTTAAAGGGACCTGAGCTTGTTTGTGCTGCAGTGGGAGTTTTGGTTCACCTCCTGGTGTGATGACTACTACTACTACTACTACTACTACTACTACTACTACTACTACTACTACTACTACTACTACTACTACTACTACTACTACTACTACTACTACTACTACTACTACTACTACTACTACTACTACTACTACTACTACTACTACTACTACTACTACTACTACTACTACTACTACTACTACTACTACTACTACTACTACTACTACTACTACTACTACTACTACTACTAGTGATACTGCTACCACTATTACTGCTACCACTACTGCTGCTTCTACTACTACTTCTCTCACTACTACTATTACTACAACTACTACTGCTACTACAACTACTACTACTCGTACTACTACTACTGCTACTACTAGTGCAACTACTGCTACTACTACTAGTGCAACTACTGCTACTACTACTAGTGCTACTACTACTACTACTACTACTGCTGCTACTGCTGCTAGTAGTGCTGCTGCTACTACTACTGTTGCTCCCACTACTACTACTACTACTACTACTACTACTACTACTGCTACTGCTACTACGACTGTTGAGCCCACTACTACTGCTACTACTACTACTGCTACGGCTACTGCTACTACCACTACTGCTGCTACTGCTACTACTACTGCTACTGCTGCTACTACTACTACTACTACAAGTGATGCTGCTACCTCTACTGCTGCTGCTGCTACTACTACTACTTCTCCCCCACTACTACTACTAGCACTGCTGCCACTACTGTTGCTGTTACTGCTACTACTACTACTACTACTACTACTACTACTACTACTACTACTACTACTACTACTACTACTACTACTACTACTACTATACTACTGCTACCACTATTACTGCTACCACTACTGCTGCTTCTACTACTACTTCTCTCACTACTACTATTACTACAACTACTACGGCTACTACAACTACTACTACTCGTACTACTACTACTGCTACTACTAGTGCAACTACTGCTACTACTCTACTACTGCTACTACTTACTACTACTACTGCTGCTACTGCTGCTAGTAGCTGCTGCTGCTGCTACTACTGTGCTGCTCTACTACTACTACTACTACTACTACTACTACTACTGCTACTACTACTACTACTACTACACTACTACTACTACTACTACTACTAAGTGCTACTACCTCTACTGCTGCTGCTACTACTACTACTACTTCTCCCACTACTACTAGCACTGCTGCCACTACTGTTGCTGTTACTGCTACTCATACTATTGCTACTACTTGCTACTACTACTACTACTACTACTACTACTAATACTACTACTGCTGTTGCTAGTGCTGCTGCTGCGACTACTTCTACTACTACTACTACTTACTACCACTACTACTACTATTACTGCTACTAATACTATTGCTGCTGCTGCTACTACTACTACTACTACTTCTACAATAATAATGTTAACACATTCATCATATCACTTTTCCACCTCTAGCACTATAAATATTTCTTTAGCCTATTATAGTCTTTCATTCAGTCATCGGCCTGAACACACTGCCCTTACACAGTCATACATGTGCCAGGTGTACTGCAAAAATACACACAATAATAGTACTGCTGGGTTTCAGATGACAGCACAGTATTCTATGGCCAGCGTGATTTAATACAGATAGTGGAAGAAGTAGTAGTAGCAGCAGCAGCAGTAGTGGTAGTAATAGTAGTAGTAGTAGTAGTAGTAGTAGTAGCAGTAGCAGTAGCAGTAGCAGTAGCATTGTCTTGGGTCTAGTCAGTAATAGAATTGATCCAATTCCATATTTAGGAATTTACCTTTCCGATATTTCAAAATGCGAAGTAATCAGTAGGAAAAATTGTATTACATTGATTTACATTCAACACCTTCATACTCTCCTAAAACATGTATGTCTAGATTTTTATGTCACTATTTTGGCGGGAGTGGAAGTGAACTCACAACCTCGTTTTGATTCACACAGGAGTACAGACTGGATGGGCCTGTACAGTGGTGTTAGTGTGTTGAACGCCAGCGCGGTCTGCCATACTGGATCATGAGGGGATCTCCTGCTGTTTTTAGACCAAAGAGTCCGTCACGACACAAACTCGGAGGCAGAGAGGGGCTATGGCCTATTTAAACCACTAGTTCAGCCACTGGTAGCCAAGAGTCTGGGTCAGGACACAACCAAAGCCTTCTAACGTCTAAAAGTGATCAGAAATGTACATAGAAATCAAGGAAAAATAAGAAATAGTTTTGTAGTGGTACAGTTTAATAATATAGCTAATGGAAGCAGCATATATATTGCCAATAAAGGAGAAAAAATAATTAAAGGCAGCTGATCAATATTGTCGCGACACAAGTAATTAAAAATTTTTTTTTTCAGAGATCCAAATATTTCTCATTGACTCTTATTCATTGAAATGGGTTTATTAGCACTTTTTATAACTTTGAAAGACCAGTGCCATGGCGGTGATGGCACACTTAACAACAACTAGCATGCTATTGTGCACTTCCTGTTTTGCAGAGAATAAAACGCTTCATAATCAGAAACAGACAGTACAGAGACAGTCGTTTTTTCTTCCGAATGACTGCTTTGGGTCACATTTTTACATATCGTTTTTCCACCTTAAGGGAACGGGGGTGAGGCGGGTTAAGTGTCTTGCCCAAGGACACAGCGACCTGCTCATCTGTGGAAGCTCCAGAAGATCTAACCGTTCTACGAATGATGTTTATGTCGAGAGCGGGATCCGAGCTGCCAACCTTCAGGCAGGAATATTGATAATTACATCATCACCAACAATTCGTGTATCATTCGTTCATTCATTTTTCAAAATAAAACCATAAATAAGACAATGAAAAAAACATCTATTTTCTTCATTATTTGTCTCCAAAGCCTAAATGAAAAAAATTATAATTTGTTTTTTTTAGTTTTTCGATTTTGTGTTTAAATGAAGAATGGAAATAAATAATAACAGCTGTTTCCCATTTCCGTGACTCAAACTGCGATGCTGGATTTTTGTGCCGCATATGGACTGAACCAGGACTAAACCAGGACTGAGACCGGGACCAGACCAGGACCAGGACCAGACCTGGACTGAAACCGGGACCAGACCAGAACTAAGACCAGTTTAGTCCTGGTTTAGTCCTGGTTTAGACCTGGTTTAATCCTGGTTTAGTCCTGGTTTAGACCTGGTTTAGACCTGGTTTAGACCTGGTTTAGTCCTGGTTTAGTCCTGGTTTAGACCTGGTTTAGACTGGTTTAGAACTGGTTTAGACCTGGTGGTTTAGTCCTGGTTTAGTCCTGGATTCAGTCCATATGCTGGCAAAAATCCGTCATCGCAGTTTGAGTCACGGAAACATGGGAAACATGGCCTGTTATTATTTATTTCCATTTTTCATTTAAACACAAAATCGAAAAACTAAAAAAAACAAAATCATTATCCGTTTTTCATTTTAGTTTTGGAGACAAATAATGAAGAAAATAGATGTTTTTTTTCATTTTCTTATTTTTGGTTTTATTTTGAAAAACAAATGAATGAATGATACACGGATCACCAATCTGCTCTGAACTCTTCTTGTGTATTTAAACCAGTTTGACCTGTAAATACTTTTCCAAAATCTCTGCCATTATCCCTCAGAGACGCTCCGAGTCTGAAAGGCCATAATGACTCTCAATGCTCACATGTACACGAGGGAGAGGCTGAAAACAGGGCCAGAAATAACTCTTCGAAATCAATACGTGAATCGACGTTTTTCAAATCAAATCTAACTAAACAAAGGAAGCGTCTTGTAAGCAGCTTTAAGCCGCTCTGAGCAGGTGAGAGGAGCCGTGTAAAACAATACAAAGTGTAAGGAATCCAGTCAATGCTTTAACAGCCGCTCTTAGTCTTTCCCATTGTTTTAAATGGGAGAGCATTATCCACATTGATTTGAACCTGCGATAGAATGTCATTATTCACTTTACAGAGTCAATACTGACAACGTTTACAGGATGTTTTTTAATTCTGAATTAATTGTTCTGAATTAAATAGTTCTGAATTCAAATATTTTCCTTCAAATTTACATGGAAACAGAGCTGAAGGATCTATTGTTTTGGACCGAAAATCACAATCTCAAACAACACGATTTTGGGAGCGTCAGAGCTGTGTTTTTTTTTGCAGTGCTCCTAACTGACCCAGGTTTTGTTTTGTCAACTATTTTCAACTGTCAACATCGCTCTATCACAGAAAGAACACCAATATTCCACTGAAGCCCCGTCCACGCTAGTACGGATTCGAGTCGTTTTCGTTGTGGATGCAGTGTTCGTCCACACTAATCCGATGGAAAACGACTCAAGAGATGGAACGATCTGGTGTCGCCAGTTCCCACGAATTCATCAGAGTACGAATCTGATCCGACACGGTATGGATGCCTGAAAACTCTGATACGCTGATGTAAATCAATGCGCCGCAAAGTAATTCACTGCCAAAAGAGGCTAGAATATATGTCCATTCATATATACGGTCTGTGCGTATGACCTGCAGATGTATAATCTCTGAAAAGTTTAGACTCACCATCAGCAGAACACGCCTCTGTCACAGAAAGAACACAGATATTCCACTGAGTCATGGGTTAGGGTTTACTCTGACCGAAGCTGAACTGCATCAGCGCACAATAGCGAGCTGTTTTTTGTTTTGTTTTTTTGAGCGCTTAGTTTATGCAAATTAGCCGTGTGGTTTTAAGTTTAGTTTTTGTAAAACATAAATAGATATGCTCAAAGCTGTGTGGATAGAAAAGGCTTGCGGACACAGAAACATCGTGTCTGGACGCAGATCGTTTTTGATACAGTGATACAGTGATTTGTTTCAGTGTAAACGTAACCTGAGTCATGTCCTTTATTCCTGCATCAGCGGCAAAAGGAGCGAGTTGTTTTTTGAGTTTCATGTAAATTGAACCCATAATCTTTTGGTTGTAGGGTGGGAGGACTGACCACTGTGCCACCTTCCTCTCTGTCTTGTGCTTGGTCCATATTCAGTCCATATTCTGTGCCTCTGTGTGTGGAGCTGATTCTCTGCTGCACTGGGACTGTTCATGCAGCACTTCTGCTGAGCACAGCTCAAAACCTCCTCCACAGGAACATACTCTACTACTACTACTACTACTACTACTACTACTACTACTACTACTACTACTACTACTACTACTACTACTACTACTACTACTACTACTACTACTACTACTACTACTACTACTACTACTACTACTACTACTACTACTACTACTACTACTACTACTACTACTACTACTACTACTACTAACTACTACTACTACTACTACTACTACTACTACTACTACTACTACTACTACTACTACTACTACTACTACTACTACTACTACTACGTACTACTACTACTACTACTACTACTACTACTACTACTACTACTACTACTACTACTACTACTACTACTACTACTACTACTACTACTACTACTACTACTACTACTACTACTACTACTACTACTACTACTACTACTACTACTACTACTACTACTACTACTACTACTACTACTACTACTACTACTACTACTACTACTACTACTACTACTACTACTACTGACTACTACTACTACACTACTACTGCTACTACTACTACTACTACTACTACTACTACTACTACTACTACTACTACTACTACTACTACTACTACTACTACTACTACTACTACTACTACTACTACTACTACTACTACTACTACTACTACTACTACTACTACTACTACTACTACTACTACTACTACTACTACTACTACTACTACTACTACTACTACTACTACTACTACTACTACTACTACTACTACTACTACTACTACTACTACTACTACTACTACTACTACTACTACTACTACTACTACTACTACTACTACTACTACTACTACTACTACTACTACTACTACTACTACTACTACTACTACTACTACTACTACTACTACTACTACTACTACTACTACTACTACTACTACTACTACTACTACTACTACTACTACTACTACTACTACTACTACTACTACTACTACTACTACTACTACTACTACTACTACTACTACTACTACTACTACTACTACTACTACTACTACTACTACTACTACTACTACTACTACTACTACTACTACTACTACTACTACTACTACTACTACTACTACTACTACTACTACTACTACTACTACTACTGCTACTACTACTACTACTACTACTACTACTACTACTACTACTACTACTACTACTACTACTACTACTACTACTACTACTACTACTACTACTACTGCACTACTACTACTACTACTACTACTACTACTACTACTACTACTACTACTACTACTACTACTACTACTACTACTACTACTACTACTACTACTACTACTACTACTACTACACTACTACTACTACTACTACTACTACTGCCTACTACTACTGCTACTACTACTACTACTACTACTACTACTACTACTACTACTACTACTACTACTACTACTACTACTACTACTACTACTACTACTACTGTACTACTACTACTACCACTACCACTACTACTACTACTACTACTACTACTACTACTGACTACTACCACTACTACTGCTACTACTACTACTACTACTACTACTACTACTACTACTACTACTACTACTACTACTACTACTACTACTACTACTGCTACTACTACTACTACTGCTACTTACTACTACTACTACCTACTACTACTACTACTACTACTACTACTACTACTACTACTACTACTACTACTACACTACTACTTACTACTACTACTACTTACTACTGCTACTACACTACTACTGTACTACTACTACTACTACTACTACTACTACTACTACTACTACTACTACTACTACTACACTACTACTACTACTACTACTACTACTACCACTACTACTACTACTACTACTACTACTACTACTACTACTACTACTACTACTACTACTACTACTACTACTACTACTACTACTACTACTACTACTACTACTACTACTACTACTACTACTACTACTACTACTACTACTACTACTACTACTACTACTACTGCCACTACTACTGCTACTACTACTACTACTACTACTGCTGCTGCTACTACTACTACTACTACTACTACTACTACTACTACTACTACTACTACTACTACTACTACCACTACTACTACTACTACTACTACCACTACCACTACCACTACCACTACTACTACTACTACTACTACTACTACTACTACTACTACTACTACTGCTACTACTACTACTACTACTACTACTACTACTACTACTACTACTGCAACTGCTACTACTACTGCTACTACTACTACTGCTGCTACTACTACTACTGCTACTACTACTACTACTACTACTACTGCTACTACTACTACTACTGCAACTGCTGCTACTATTACTACTGCTACTACTACTACTACTGCAACTGCTACTACTACTGCTACTACTACTACTGCTGCTACTACTACTACTACTACTACTACTACTACTACTACTATGATTACTACTGCTATTACTACTACTACTACTGCTACTACTGCGACTGCTGCTGCTACTACTACTACTACTATTACTACTGCTACTACGACTACTGCTACTACTGCTGCTACTGCTGTTACTACTACTACTACTGCTACTACTGCTGCTACTACTACTACTGCTACTACTGCTGCTACTGCTGTTACTACTACTACTACTGCTACTACTACTAATACTGCCTACTACTATTACTGCTGCTATTACTACTATTTCTACTTCTGCTACTGCTATTATTTCAACTACGGCTACTAGTACTACTGCTGCTACCACTACTGCTACTGCTACTATTACTGCTATTACTACTGCTACTACTACTGCTGCTACTATTACTGTTACTACTACTACTACAATTTTTTCTCAAATACATGAAAAAACAAAACAGATACAAACAGATTTAATCCATCACTGATTCTTATTGTAAACTCCAGTGATTTTAACAAAGCATTTCTTGTAATATACCGGCAATACATCATTTGGTTTTGGGGCCCATTCCGAGAAGCAGCCGCAAACTCACATCCTGGTAATTAGCAGAGAGAGAGAAATAAAAGTCTAATTACCGAAGAATCCCGAGGAGGTCAGCTCTTAGTTTGAACGTGGGGTTTTGGGTCTTAATCAGCTCACGTCACACTGAGACACAGCACTGGAAAAAACAACCAAATCAAGAGGAGCTGTGGAAATCAAAATATACAGACTCAGATCGACGTGGAAAGAGCAAACTCGTGACTCGGGTTTCAAATGAAGGTAATAAAAGTAAGACATAAAAGCTTTCGGAGACGGGGTTTGTTATTGTTGTTATATTAAAGACTCTGTATCACGCTGTTTTCTGATCTGTGTTCTAATGTTCCCTCGTCGCAAACAGATCTGGAGTGTTTTGTTTCATTCACACATGTTGAACAGACAGACCTTGCATATTTAGGCTGATTTCTTCTCTTCCTGCACCTTCATTAGAATCATTTGGATGATTTCTTCCCTGGAATTGCTAATCTCTGTAGAACTGAAGCTAAAAACGTCACTGTTAATTTGAAAACTTTCACTTTATGATGTCCTAAGGTTGAACGGAGCATTTTGAGCTTTGCAGATGTAGACAAATTAATAATAAAGAGTTACTCAAACATGTGTAAATGAAACAAAACACAACTCCAGCTATGTTTTTGGTTACATGCTGCCATTCCGACATACCCATGCTGGTGCCACCTAGTGCCTCCACTCAATTTAACTTCTCTCCAGTGACTAGGTCAGAAATCGGAATACAAGGATGATTTGCAAGAACCCCAGAAGTGTGAGTTCGGGCACCAGTCCATCAGCAAAGAGCCATATATTAAGGGGAAACACGTTATTGTCCTTGTGACGTAGGTTGACCGTGAGCGGCTTGGGGTTCAGTGAGTAAGGTTAAAAAAACGCTAACACAGACAGGTAGTTGTAGTCCACGGTTTACTTTTGTTTTCCAGTGATTACAAAAAGTGCAAGTGCAAAAAGTGCAGGGTGCAAAATGGAGGCAGGCAGCAGTTTCCTCTCCAGCAGCAGAACCCAGACTGATCTTTGGAGGCGCCTTTTATGCTGGTCCTACTGGTTGGATAAAACTACTATGCTAAAACAGGGATGGTAAAAATTATCATTAGCTTAAAATCATAACCTAAACCTCCATAAAACAACCCAAAACCCAGATAACTATTAAAACCACCAACTATATACATAAAAACCCTAAAACCATACACCACTTAAATGTTAAAACCCATAAACCAAAACACCTAACCTAAAACCCCTGTACAAAATAATGCACATGGTCCAGCCCGGAACCTTAAAAGAGGGAGCTCGTTTCTGGGGGACTCTTTTCGCACCTGGACAGAAGATAAAAAGGGAGGTAAATAAAAGCAGATCCACACCATTCATTAAAACACAATAAAATACACTATACACATCAACACTTAAAACATTTCAAAAACAGATATTGCACCCTATATTTCACAACTTCAATTTAAAATATAATTAGTAATTGTTTCCTTTTCCTCCAGGGACAAGCAGCTTCTAATTAAAGTGCTACTGTGCCTCAGGAATAAAAAATGGTAAAAGGAAAGACAATAAATATTTTTTAAAACCAATTGCGTGTAATTTATTTTGTCATGTGCCAATATGTTCAAAGTGCTGTGTGCTATGAAAGTGCAGTGTTTTAAAGTGTTCTAGTGAAGGGTGAAGGTGCTTAGCGCAGTTCTGGGTAACAAACCAGCCTGTTTGTTACAGTCCTTCTTCCTACAGGATTTGGGAAAAGCTTAATATACCAGTTAGCCCCGTTAGCGGCGCATTACATATATCACCACCAAACAGCAGCGACTGGTAAATTTAAAAAAGTATCCGCCTACCGTTGAGTGAACAAATTCTAATTTGACTGTTTCTACAAAGTGAAACCGGCTGATGAATCAGGCTAATTCCGACACTCCAATAGATAGACACCGCCACTCCAGCACTGATGTCTAATTGTCAGAGTGGAGGCATTTCCATTTTATATCAAGCATCCCTGCACTCCGACATTTTTTTTCCTTGGTCGGAGTAGCTGCACTTTAGCTTTTTTTTTCAGAACTCTTCCATTCTGACATACGAGGTAATTATTAAGTTGCAGTTCCATGATTCATATCAGTGGAGAAATCAGGAAGAAATATGTTTTTTAACTTGAATTTTTTGAATTATGATGGAAATAATTCACACCAAAATATTGTCAAGGTATTTGTAAAGCAAAGTAGTGTCCTATCTACAATTATATCAGCCTATTCAAAATATCACAATAAATATCGTACCGTGAAATGTATATCGTGATATGCATTTGGACATTGGTTAAATCAAGAAAGTAAAACAATAAAAAAAAAAAGTGATTTAAAAATGCTAAAGCACATATTGTTTGAGTTTCATGCTGTACTGTGAAACATTTCAGGCAAAGCATAGCACACTTTTAATTCACCACCAATCTTAAGTCATTACATAAGACCACTGAGGACTGCAACCAAGGTATTCACAACAAACTCAACAATAACTAACATCATCACGATAACTTTTAACGAGCTCGATAACCATGATCATTTCTATTTGCATGTTTGTTTTTCTTGTTTCTCTCTCTACCAAAGAGACTGAATGTCAAAAGGCTTCTATCGTTCTCTGACTCCTCTCGTTTTGTTAGCATAATGATGTTTGAACGAAATTGTCAGCATAGACTATATGGACCTTGAATCTGTGGTATAGACGGATTATTTGTTTATCAGCACAGCAGATGTGTGCATCCTGAGTGCAGAAAGCGCCGGTGTCCGTGCGGTGAACATGAAGCAGCAACGCTACCACTGCCACCAGAGCACCAAAATAGCTGTGTTACAAAACAAGCCATGATGTCAAATCAACAATATGAGTGGGATACATCTCAACACCTAAATGCAGCAAGCGCACAAAAGACGAGAAGAAATGGCTCAAACCCCAACAGCCAACATACAACCACACCTGATTGACACAATTAGCCCCGCCTTCTGGAGAGCCTGAAATCTGCTGAAATCCCACAAGACACCGACACGTTACCAGACAGGACAGCGGCTCTTTCTGCAGGAGACAGGTGCAGCCCATAATGATAATTCCCGTATAAAAAAGTGGACTGTAAGCGAGGAGCCAGTCTCTATATTATGAATAGGATTTTTTGACGGACCAAGTAGTGAAATAAGATCATGTGTCGCGGGCAAACACGAACACTTCAAGACCAAAATGCTGAGGCTCACAGCAGCAGCCACAGAGAGACGAGACACAATATTTCAATGTAAATTAATGACTAAAATAACTTTTGAGGGCAATTTTGCTACTTAATACTAGACTTAATAACCCGTTTTATTTATTATTTTGGTTGTGTTTGGTTCAACAATGTCCTTGCTGTGAGCCAGACGACATTAGATTATTCTTAACAAGTCTATGTTTTTTTTAGGCCTATTGTTTTATGGTCGTCTTGTACAATTTGCATTTTTATTTCATGGTCATTGTATTAGTTGAAAATGGTCTCAAAATGTCAATATTATCGTTTATCGCAATCATTTCTGAGTAAAATCGTGACAGGTCTGTTTGTGAAGAGGAAACAACATTAGAACATAAATCAGAAAATATCGTAACATGGTCCTTTTAAATATTCGATAAAAGGATTACGTCAACAAAATGTCTTTATCTTCTGGGTCAGTATTCTGGTCTCGTTCGGAGGATTTGGGCCTCTGTTCCTTCTATAATTTAATTTCAATTTTTAATCTCTAGAAGACTGAAATTGGATATCATTTTTAATTAACGTTATCATTCCATCAGCACTCGCACTCACACAGGACGGAACCGGGCCCGTGCTCTCCGTTCGTTTCTCATCTGTCTCTTCTTTCTCTTTTCCATCTCTCCCTCTCTCTTTGCTGGTTCTATTTTTAGCGAGTGTCAGGGAATCCTCTCTTCTTTCTCTCTCTCTTTTCTTCCCTCTTCTCTTTTCAGTCTCTGGTTGCTGGTTCTATTTTTAGCAAGTGTCTCTTCTCTCTCTTCTCATCACTTTCTTTTTCTCTTTTCTTTTTGGTGGTTCAATTGTAGCAGATGTCAGGGAATCCTCTCTTCTTTCTTTCTTTCTTTCTTTCTCTCCTCTCTCTTTCTCTTGTTTCTCCTCTCTTCTCTTTCTCCCTCCCACTTCTAGCTGTCAGGGAGTCCTCTCTTCCTTTTCTTTTTCTCTTTCTCTTTTTACTGATTCTATTTTTAACAGGTGTCAGGGAATCCTCTCTTCCCTCTCTCTTTCTTTCTCTCCTCTCTCTCTTTTCTCTCTCTGTCTCTTTCTCTCTCTTTTTGCCGGTTCTATTTTTAACAGGGAAACCTCTCTTCCCCCTTTCTTTCTCACTATCTCCTTATCTTTTCTTTCTCTTTTCTATCCCTCTATCCCCATCTCGGGTTGCTGGTTCTATTTTTCTCTCTCTCTCTGTCTCTCTCTCTCTCCATCCCCCCACTCTTTTCTTCTTCTCTCTCCTCTATCTCCGTCTCCATCTTTGGTTGCTGGTTCTTTTTTCAGCAGGTGTCAGGGAATCCTCTCCTTTTCATCTCTCTTTTCTCTTTTTCTATCCCCCCCCTCCCCACTCTCTCTTTTCTTCCCTCTCTTCCCTCATCTTCTCTCTCCCTTCACTCTCGCTGTTTCTCTCTTTTCTTCCCGCTCCATATCTCTCTCTTCATCTCTGGTTTCTGATTCTGTTTTTGGCAGGTGTTAGGGTATCCTCTCTTCTTTTTCTCTCTCTCTTTTCTCTCTCTCTCCATCATCCCCACTCTTTTCTTCTTCTCTCTCCTCTATCTCCGTCCATCTGTAGGTATCTGGATATCCTCTCTTCTTTTTCTTCTCTCTCTCTCTCTCTCTCTCTCTATCTGTCTCTCTCCTTTTTTTCTTCCTCTCCTCTATCTCTCTCTTCATTTCTGGTTGCTGATTCTATTTTTAGCAGGTGTTAGGGTATCCTCTCTTCTTTTTCTCCCCTCTCTCTCTCTCTTTCTTCCTTCATCTCCTTTGTCTCTCTCTTCATCTCTGGTTGTTGATTCTTCACTCTCTCTCTCTCTCCATCATCCCCACTCTTTTTTCCTTCTCGCTCCTCTCTCCGTCCATCTGTAGGTATCAGGGCATCCTCTCTTCTTTTTCTTATCTCTCTCTTCGCTTTCTCTTTTCTCTTCTTTCTCTCTTCTCCCCCTCTTTTCTTCCCTCTCCTCTTTCTCTTTCCATATCTGGTTTTATTTTAGCAGGGAATGTCAGGGAATCCTATCCTCTCCTCCTTTTCATCTCTCTTTTCTCTTTATCTCTCCCTCTTTCCCCCAATTTTCTCGTCTATCTCTCTCTGCATCTCTGGTTGCTGGTTTTATTTTCAGCAGGTGTCGGGGTATCCTCTCTTCTTTTTCTTCCCTCTCTCTTCACACTTTCACTCTCTCTCGTTCCCTCCCCCCACTCTTTTCTTCATCCCTGTCCTCCTCTATCTCCGTCCCCATCTGTGGTTGCTGGTTCTATTTTTAGCAGGTGTCAGGGAATCCGCAGTGGAGCTAAAAATAGGCGCGAGTGCACGGATCGTCACAGCGTATGGAAATGAGGCTCTTTTACTTCAATGGACTGAGGCTTAACGAGGAAAGATCTGCTGCCGTGGCAACCCTACTGTACCGTGTAAAGCTTAATGTGGAATCTGCCCTCTTCACATGTGCCCTGGGTTTAAAGACTTCATTCAACTTCATTTTTTTCTTTCTACATCTCAAGAAACAGCATTTAAACATGGATCAGAATGATCTAATATGAGCCTTCTAATAGTATCTTTACCGAATGCATTGTGGGTAATGTAGTCCCGGTGTCAACATGGCTGTGTCTTGTTCTTACATGAAAGCAGAGCTCGCAGAGGCCCCGGCACAGCAGCATGTGGATAAGAATAAAGCCATCGGAGCGTTCAGCACACATTATACAGGCTCAGGAGAACAGTGATGTGAGGCAGATGACATTTACCCACAATGCACCGGGCCACACGACAGGTCTTAACGCTGTAAACAAACATGTACACAAGAGAATGAATGGCACAATGAACACATGGAAGTGAAGTACCAACAAACATATGAAGGGACATACATGAGAGACTGACACATTGATAGATAGATAGATAGATAGATAGATAGATAGATAGACACATACATTCATACATACATTCATTACATACATACATACATACATACATACATACATACATATATACATACATACAATACATGCATACATACAAACATACGCATATACATACATACATACATACATACATACATATACATACATACATACATACATACATATACATACATACATACATACATACAATACATGCATACATACATACATACATACATACATACATACATACATACACATATACATACATACATACATACATACATACATACATACATACATACATACATACATACATACATACATACATATACATACATACATACACATACATACATACATACATACATACATACATACATACATATACATACATACATACATACACATACATATACATACATACATACATACATACATACATACATACATACATACATACATACATACATACATACATACATACATACATACATACATACATACATACATACATACATACATACATACATACATACATATATACATATATACATACATAACTGTAAATTCATGACTATAAGTTGGTACTTTTTTCTCACACTTAGAACCCTGCGGCTAATAATACGATGTGGCGAATATATGGACTGATTCTTTGTTTGGCACAATGGCCACATTTGCATGATATTTTTTAATTCCGATTTTATTCTAAATTCATTAATTTGGAATGAAATTATTCTCCTTCGAGTTGACATGGAAATAATAGTTCATAGGTTTACATGGAAAACATGTTAAATCGGCTTTATTTAATTCCGCCCAAGAGAAGGGTTGTGATTGGACAGGCACACGAACGTATTTATGTCTACTGAAAGAAAACACACACTTCATCTGCTACCGGCTTTTTTATCATCTCGGTTTGTCGTTACGTGTGGGGATGCGTACCGCTGTTCTCCCGCCCATACAAACTGGGAAACAGCGGTCCAAACACAGACTTCTGAACCAGCTCCGGTTCAGGTCGGACCCAGATGAGCTGGAGCGGGGAGTGGTGTTAGGTGCCTTGGCCTGAGAAGAGCTTTCCCCGGGGAAGAACTAAGAGCACGGAGGACAGATACTCTGAACAAGATATAATGAACCAAATGGGATTCACGCTTCTGTCTGGATGTTTTGCACCACCTCGGAACCAGTCGTGGTCCTGGAGCACAGAGGACCGGACCAGCCACAGCACATTTTCACTTTCGCCGCATGGATCCAGTGGTCTTGGTTGCCCCCATTTGGTGATGGTGAGATTTTGGTGAAGGCAGCGTGACGGACTAACTAAATGCAAAAAGACTCATATCTGCCTCACTATTTAATAGATATTTCTGCCGCTGGTCTTATTTTCTCTGCTTAAAGCGTTAGCTCTGCTGCGCCATGTGTAAATAAACAGCACCATGTGACGTCATCATTGGCCGTTTATTTATTCATTTTATGTTTTATACATCGCAAAACTGCTCTAAGGTACGTGGTTGTTGCCTATATTAACTTTCAATTTGAATGTTTTGCGTAAATTATCAATAACAAAGTGTTTTGTTTTGGGGTTTTTTTGAGAGAGAGAGAATTGCTGAATAAATGCATCATGTAACTAAAAAATAATCGCAATTTCAATATTGATCAAAATAATTTTCTATAATCGAGGAGCCCTAAGCTAGACAGATAGTCAGATACATAATACTACAACTACACTGACTTTCTGGTTCAACGATGATAAAACACTATATGATGAGATGCAGACAGCACACACAGAAGGAACACAAAGAAACAACATTTCCAGGGAAACAAGCAGAAGTCCCTCATCAAGGACAAGTACTAGTCAGGTTTGTGGACAAGCCCATTCAGAGTAAGGACACATGTTTTTCAGAGCAATAAACATCTAACTGAAAACGTTTTCAAGAACACTCCTGCACACTGACTCACTCTTGGTTTTCTTTTATTAATACAGCGTTTTGTCCCTCTGACCTTCCTCAGGTATGAGGACAGCCACTTACATAAGTTAACGGGCTGTCCTCTTGAGACTAGTCATCCAATCACAGCGGTGAAAAACAATACATTAACAAATACACCAAATATTATACATGATTCACTTTTCACCATCTCTCCTTAATTAAAACACATGGATAATAATCAAGATTATTATCAACATTAAAAAGTTAACAATTTCATTACATTACAGTAACACATTTTACCAAAATAAGTGGCCCATAGAAGAGTTTACATGAACTTCAATCCTGGCCTTCCCTCCTTCCTTCATTACATCACCTTTTTGAGATCAAATATTACATTCAACAGCATTTAAGCCTTTTGGACTAAGATCTGTTCAATCCCACAATAACGCAGAGAAGACACATTATGTTTAATTTAGTTAAAATGAACGGCAACCAGAGAGTCAGAGTCTTGGTGTCTTCTTGTGCTTTTCTGGTCAAGGCGAGTTTTGAGTTTTCTTATCGTCTTTCCAACATAAGCGAGACTGCACAGGCAGTGCAGCAGGTAAACTGAACAGACATGCACATAATGATGCTTTTGATTAGGAACTTCTTTCCGGATAGAAGAGTGACAGAAATAAGATCCTCTATAATGTAGTGAAGTAAAACTAAAAAGTATCCACTGTAAAATGTACTTAAGTAAAGTACAGATACCTAAAAATTGCACTCAAGTCTTGCACTTTTACTTTTGTAAACAACTTATTTGCAAACTCGACTAGCTGGTCTCAGCACCTCCCTCTGCAACTGGCTGCTAGTCTTCCTCAGCCAGAGATCACAAGCAGTACATATTGGCAACAATATCTCAAGCACCATCACTCTGAGCACAGGGGCTCCCCAAGGCTGCGTGCTCAGTCCTCTGCTCTTCACCCTGGTGACACATGACTGCAGAGCAACCTACAGCACCAACCACCTTGTGAAGTTAGTGGACGACACGACTCATCACCAAGGCGACGAGACTAACTACAGGAAAGAGGTCAATCTTCTGACCACATGGAACAGAGACAACAACCTCCAGTTGAATGTCAGTAAGACTAAGGAGACTGTTGTCAACTTCCAGAGAGACCACACCCACCACCTGCCACTGACCATCGAGGGCACTGCTGTGGAGAGAGGGAGCAGCACTAAATTCCTGGAGGTGCACATCAGTGAGGACTCTCCTAGACCACCAACACTGCATCACTGGTGAAGAAAGTCCAGCAGCACCTTTACTTCCTGAGAAAACTCAAGCGAGCAAGTGCCTCACCACCATCATGACCACACTCTACAGAGGAACCACTGAGAACATCCTTTCCAGATACATCACTGTGTGGGGCAGAAGCTGCACTGACCACGACAGGAGAGCACTGCAGCCCTCTGGGAGGAGGTACAGGAGCTCGCACCACCAGACTCACTAACAGCTTCATTCACCAGGCTGTTAGGATGCTGAACTCTCTCCCCCTCTCTAACCACCAGGTTGCCAGGAAGAAGAACACTTGGACTTTTCCTTTTATTTTATTATTATTATTATTTATTTAGAAGATTGGGAGTGAAGAACACAGTTTCAATTATTGAAATGTTTAATATGAAAACTGACAATAAACTTTTTGAATCTGAATATGTCATTACCCTCCACCACTGGAAATACTAGGGGCAACTCTCCACAGATCTGACCTGTAATGTAGTGTAGTACTGTAACCTGCTCATGTCAAATCATTAGAGATGTAACAATAACTGCAATACTGTCACAATATAACGAATTCCAAGTTCCTTTGCTTAAATTCATGGTTTTATAGTAGCACCAGCTTATGAACACAGGAAACTACATATCCCATGATTCATTTTAGTGCAAACAACATGAAGAGATATGTTTTTAACTTGAATTCTTGGGATTATGATACAAATAAATGATGCAAAATCTTGTCAAGGTATTTTAAAAGCAAAAAAAGTGTCTCATCTACAATTACGTTATATCAGCCTCTTCAAAATATCACAATAAATATCGTACCGGGAGATGCATATCGTGGTAATATTGTACCAGAGAGTTGGATATCATTGCATCCCTACAAATCATGCTTGCAAATAAATTTCAAATACTTGTCAAATACAGCTAATTCTTTCATATATAAGTAAAATTCTCAGTGTGTATCTCTACAGTACTTTACATTATACTCTGCTCTGTCTCCACTGCTTCTCATCTTGTCCTCGATTCAACCCAAACTCACCCAAAGCCTCCAGCCGCTCCCCCCTCCCCTCTCCTCTCTCGTTTCACAACCTCCATCAAATGCTATTGTTTTCGTCCATTCTCTCCGTCCCTGCTTGCGCCTTCACTTGTTTGTCATTTTCATTTGATTTCGGTGACTTCAGAGCTTGTTTCGGAGCCATTTTCCGCCGACTTTTAAGCCAATTTTCAATCGTTTCTCTCCCTCTTTTAAACTCCTGATGTATTTTGCCTCCAGCTGTGTTGCTCCATTTTAATACACGCATTTGTTTAGTTTTTTGTGGTTAAAATTATTCTGTCCACTCACACCAACTAGCTTCATTTCTAACCTCTAAGCGTCCTTCTATATTCACTGTCCCTCCACGTTACCATAAATTGCATCATTTCTGCATGTTATCCATATATTTAGCCAGTTTCCCTCGGTAGAGCTGAAAATGCTCAGTCCAGCCTCATGACATCATTAGGTGCTTAGGTACTGCATTTAAAATGTTCTGAAATGTTCCTTCACTACAATTAATCATAGTTTCCAAACTAGCACTTATGGTTTTTGCCTATTAAAAATGCCCCGTTACGCTTTTTTATGATCTATGTTCTAATGTTGTTTCCTCAACAAAAACAGACCTGGAGTTGTGTTTGTTTCATTCACACATGTTTAACACACAAACCCTGCACATTTGTGAGTTCTTTTCTCAAGCAGAAAACACTCTGTTCCACCTTATGATGTCATGTGGTAATACTGGAAGTGCTCCACTGTGTTTTTAAACATACACCGCTGCTAGAATCATTTGGATAATTACAGCCCTAGCATTGCTAATCTCTTCTTAACAAAAGGTAAAAGGAGCTGTTGACCTGAAAATGAATGGATCAGTTTTATGGAGCTTTTCGGACACTCAGAGACACTTTATAAAGCATTATTCTTTCACTCCAGAGTGGTGCTGAGATATTGTTACAGCCACAGCTGCCCTGGGGTAAACTGATGGAAGGCTGCCAATCTGACTGCCACCATCCATCACACACTACTTTTCTAGTACGCTATGCGGGTGAAGTGCCTTGCCCAAGAAAACAACAGCAGTTTTTAGCTCTGTTGCCCCACTGTGGCACCTGATTTTCCCAGAGATCTCTCATCTAAGTACTAACCAGGCCCAGCCCTGCTTAGCTTCAGAGATCTGATGAGGTCAGGCTTTGACTAGTCAGTAATGTCGGGCGTACACTGTGCCATATTTTTGGTCAGGTCACTCAACCCCAACTTAAACTGTAAGACCAAATCACAGGGTTTAACAGTTCACAGCTCATGAATCATGTTCTCACACTATATGAACTGATGCTCAAACCTGCCTGCGCACACTGTACGTTCACATAAGACCGGAGTTGTTGTTCCAGAAGTAGAAAACCATGAAGAAGAAAAACACGGAATTAGAAAACCACAGACGTGCAGAGACACAATGCTGATCCAGGCAAAAAACAGATGTGCTGCCTTGGCAATCTGTGCCATTTTCTGCGCAGACAAGCCCAAAAAGAAGAGGCGATAAATCTGGTCAAAGAAATGGCTGCGAAGACGTGGGCAGTACGGGTTGTCAGTTCTTCAGAAGGAACTGGAGGTAAGTAGCATCAAGTTTTTCACCAAACTTCTGTTCTGTGTTGCTCGATTAGCTGCGCCTCCATGTCCTGTGTCCAAAAACACTCGCCGGCGCCATCGTCCTCCACAACCTCATATCCTGCTTCCACTTCTGTGTCCGAGCATGCTCAGTCTGACAGATTCTTTCAAATCATCTCGTGGAACGACTTCAACAGAGTGAAACCCTCACGAGAGTTTGATATTCTTGCGACCTACGAATGTCGATCGGGAGCTGGTCATGAGGTATTAATCGGTTCTTTTTACCCCATGTTTACTACACGAAGCATGACACACGATGAAGCCAAAACTCAACCTGATCCCCAAAACAGTCGCACGAGTGGAGAATTGGCTCAAAAAGAGTCAAAAATCGCACAATGTACTCTCGGCTTAAGGCAACCGGCCGCTGATCTAATAACCACTTCATGACATCACAAGGTGGAGCAGAGGATTTTGAGCTTTAGTGTAGACAGACTAATAATAAAATGGTAAATGGTAATGTTTTTATACAGAGCTTTTCCACATTCAAGGCACTCAAAACGCTTTACAACACGGGTGTCAAACATACGGCCCGGGGACCAGATCCGGCCCTCCAAGACCTTTAATCTGGCCCTCGGCTGATTTTCTACTAAAATATTTTAATTATATTTAACATTAAAATATTGTTAATTTTCTGTGGTGTTTGTCAAAGCAGCGTCTCCAGCGTCTCTGTACGTGGCCCCTCCCACCAGAGCAGCACAAATGAAGTCTCTTTCCAAACGCTCTTAAAGGGATAGTTCGGATTTTTTGACATAAATCTGTATGGCATCCCCGTCATCAGTGTTGTGCATTCACACCGACTTACCCCCGAAAGCGTCCGGTGAGCCGAGATACTGGCCCGTTTTGGTGCTGAGGAAAGTAGTTGGGCAAGTTGTGTGGGGACTGTTTACTAAAGCGTTTTTCTTCTCAAAGCAATATGTGTTCAAAAGAGTGATACATTTGCATCACAAAACCATCGTCGCCAAAAAAGTCAGATCTCATAATCGCTTGGCGCTATTTTCTCTCCGTACGTATCACTGCGCGCGGCCGCCAGGTGACAGCCGCGCACGGATCCATCACTTTCTTCAGTTGTTCAGCAGTGTTTACATGCGCAGACCGCCGCCACGCGAGAGAGCTAACGAGAGAGCTAACGAGAGAGCTAGAGCCATAAGTATATGAGCTTGTATAAGATACATATGAATATATCTAAAAAATGGTGCGAACTCTTGATTATCCAGGCTGTAACAACAAAAATCTGGCTGAATCTCCACGCACATTTCACTGTTTTCCTGTCACGGACTTTGCGCTGAGGAAACTTTGGCTTCTTGCCTTTGGCTTCAATGTGGAAACCAAACCAGGTAAGAACGAAGAAGTGCTGCTGTGTTTACAAGAGAACAGGCTCAAGAATCAGCTGTAACGCTGTGTGCAGTAAATCACTCAGTGTCATATCACCAGTGAAGCTTCTACAAAACATAACGTTATAATTCGACTGTTATTACTATTGTAAATGTCACGTACACTGTTGGCAGCAGCTACGTGGACGTGTGGATGATTCCATGTATTCGCTGTATATGAGTTTATAAATGACGTGATGGTGATTGTCGCTCACTCGGTCTCTCACGGCTCCAGCTTCAACTTGTACCACTTCTCTGTCTCTCTTCTCTCTCTGCTCGTTCTAATTCCATCTGGTGAATTTCAGCATCAGTATATTCGGGTTCATAAAGATCTCCCCTTGGGTTTGTGGTAAAGGCAAAGTCTTTATTGTCGGTGTCATAATCAGACATGTTGTCGCTAACATTCCGAGCAGTAAACAAAGTGAAACAGGCTCATATACTTCTGGCTCTAGCTCTCTCGTCAGCTCTCTCGCGTGGCGGCGGTCTGCGCATGTAAACACTGCTGAACAACTGAAGAAAGTGATGGATCCGTGCGCGGCTGTCACCTGGCGGCCGCGCGCAGTGATACGTACGGAGAGAAAATAGCGCCAAGCGATTATGAGATCTGACTTTTTTGGCGACGATGGTTTTGTGATGCAAATGTATCACTCTTTTGAACACATATTGCTTTGAGAAGAAAAACGCTTTAGTAAACAGTCCCCACACAACTTGCCCAACTACTTTCCTCAGCACCAAAACGGGCCAGTATCTCGGCTCACCGGACGCTTTCGGGGGTAAGTCGGTGTGAATGCACAACACTGATGACGGGGATGCCATACAGATTTATGTCAAAAAATCCGAACTATCCCTTTAAAGGACGATCGTTTTGACTGTTGACCGTGACACCCACATCAGAAAAATTTCCAACATGAGAAAAGTGGAGCTGAGTGCAGGACTTTACAAGAAAAATGGACTTATTCCTATTTACATACAAGTTCATGTTAAAACATTGTGTTGAAATTGTATTTTTCTTAAAATTTCAGGTTGTTCATAATATTATAATATTTTGTAAAAGAAAGAGTTCATCAGTTAAAAAAGATTTCTATAATAGATTTGCATTTCTCTGCACAAATATTTGAACTTATTGTTATTTTGGGGTTTATATGTCATGAGTTTTCTGATCCGGCCCCTTTTGGATCACATTAGGTTGGATACGGCCCCCGGGCCAAAATGAGTTTGACACCCCTGCTTTACAACAAGGAACCACTCACCCATTCACACACCAGTGTACACAGACACTGGGGTCAAAGTGGGTTAAGTGTCTTGCCTAAAGACACAACGGCAGCATTCTGTGGGAGCTGGAATCACACTAGCCAACCTGGGGGTCAGTGGATCTGACCGCTCCCCAATGATGTTCAAGTCAAGAGTGGGATTCGAACCACCAACCTTCGGATCAGCTGACAAATACTCCACCAACAGAGCTACTGTCGCCCTCAGCCCTCAGTAAAGTTCTACTCAAAAGTGTGAATGAAACAAAACACAACTCCTGTACTGTACGCTTTTGGTAACAATATTTGAATATGGCTTAAACCTCACAAGAATCCATTTTGTGTAATAAAGGACCATTAAACAGTATTACTCGTTCCATATAGATTATTTCAAGCTGTAAAATGTAAATGTGAAAGTTAAAGAGCCTTAAAGCCTATAGCATAATATGACTCTTAAGGAAACTTGAGCTAATCCTCCTGAGATGGACCATTGAGTTTGAAAGTTTAAAAAAGACAAGATGGAAGTGGCTCTGGTCCATTTGAAGAAGGTCACGTCTTAAAGTGAAGTGAAGAGAGAGAGAGCAGTGGTCTGAGAGGATTTACAGATAAGGCCAGAGGAGCTCTCGCTGCACGGACACACAAGGATCAGGCTGAGGAAGAGGAGGAGGAGGTGGACAAAGGGATAAAGGCGCATGTCCAGATTTAATTTTTGTTTGAGAAAAATAAAAAATAGAATAAAAATGTATACAAAAATGTAAACACAGAAAGAAAAGGACTTTAAGAATGGTCCACCGTCTGGTCCTCTTATATGATTTCCTTCTTTTTCAATTTCCACAGTCTGGCATTAAACATATCCAGAATAAGAACTGGCTTTCAGAATCCCAGATCTAAACCAGGGCTAGGGCTGAACCAGGTCTAAAAGTGGATAACAGCTTTTCCACTGTACTTTGAAACAAACAAACAAAATATGGATAAAATGAACTCTGAAATAAAGAGGGGCTATTATGCCAAATGATTGTTTTAGATCATTTTTTGTTCCTTTGTCAGAAACATGCCTGAAGAGTTTTTAGATCCGTGCATGACATCTGTTCACCTGCACCTTAATCGGGAAAAATCTGAAGTGATGGTGTTTGGCCGTATCTCTTCAAATTCTTCTTCTCCTGTGATCCTGGGTTCACTAACTCATTTAGTGAAGCCAGTTGTTTCAAACTTAGGTGTCAAAATGGACCCTGATCTAAAATTTGATGAGCAAATTAGTGCTGTTGTAAAGTCATTTTCTTATTTTATTTTTTTTTCAGCTAAGACAACCGGCCCAAATTAAGGTTTTGTCAGCAGAACTCTTTGAAACTGTCATACATGCATTTGTGAAGACTTTTGCAAAGGGTCCAAAACTTAATGACTCAACTTTTAACTGGAACCCAGAAACACAAGAGCATTTCACCTATTTTAGCCTCTCCCAGTGTCTTTTAGAGTTGATTTTAAAATTCTTTTAATTACTTTTAAATGTTTGCACGGCCTAGTGCTCTCCTATCTCACTGACCAGATCCACCCTTACACCCTATCTCGCACTCTCAGGTCAGCAGCCTAGCCCCAGCTTGTCGTCCCAAACACTAAACTTGAGTTTCGTGGGGACAGTGTGTTTTCTGTTGCTGCCCCAACAGCTATAAAACCAGTTGCCATTAGAGATTAAACTGGCCGAGTCTGTACCTGTTTTTAACTCACTCCTAAAAACATCTTTTTTTGCTTTTAACAAGTGAGACGTACATTTCTTGTTGTTGAGTATCTTATTAATTAATCATTGCATTTATACAGCACCTTTCAAGATCCCGCAAAGCACTTTACAGTTCATTATTCATTCACTCAACATTCAGTGGTGGTAAGATACTACTGTAACCACAGCTGCCCTGGGGCAGACTGACGGAAGCAAAGCTGCCAATCTGCGCTATAGGCCCCTCCGACCACCACCATCACACACACCACTTTCAGACTAGGCAGTGCGGGTGAAGTGTCTTGCCCAAGGACACAACAACAGTTTTTTTGGGACTGGCACCAACCTGTGGCACCTGGAATTCCCAGTGTCTCCCATCCAAGTACTGACCAGACCCTGCTGAGCTTCTGAGATCTAATGGGATCAGGCTCTGACAAGCCGGTATGGTCCCAAACATGATTATTATTATTATTACACATACATTATTGTTTTCTATGGGTTTTTAGTAGTTGTATTGTGTCTGTATTGTTTGTTCTGCCCCAGTGAAGAATATTTCTGTTTTGAGTTTATCTGTTTTGTCTACTCTGAGCTACCTTAGCTGCCATATTGTTCTAGACTTTTTTTTTTTTTAAATATCTGTCTGTAATTATTGTAACATTATAACATGTTAACTCCCTCTGTGGGACACCTGAAGTTGTTTTACATATAAGATGCTAATAGTGTTATAAAAAGTGTTTTATAGATGTTTTTTTTTTTTTTAATCCAGCTACTGTTATGCATATATTGCATTATTAAGCTGCTCTACATTGTTTTATGTAGCTCTACTTATTCTATGTTTGTTTAAATGTGAAAATATAATTGTAATATACATTTATTTTTTTGTATGTTACAGTTTTACAATCGACTCTTCAGGAAATGCCCAAAACAGCAAAAAGCTTCCTGAGTGTTTACTGGAGAAACTATTCTCTATCTGCAAAGCTTGTTCCTAAACATTAGTGGAGGAAGAATAATTGTGTATTGTGTTGTACTGCGATTGTCCTTGTCTATTCTATGTTTGTGTGCAGCACTTTGTCTAGCTGTAAAGTTTTTAAAGTGCTGTGGTATAGTATCTTTTCAAACCTTCTTTATGTTTAAGGGTGAGGTTCTACTCAGTGCAGTACACAAGCCATTCTCTACGTGACAATTCTGCAGAAATATACAAAAACATGATACAAAACTGTGTCAACGATGTGCAGCAGTTTCATTAGCGGGATGCACGCTGATTGTGTTGTGATGGCGCTCTGAAGGGGGAGCGTGACGAGCAAAAGGAGGGAGGTCTCAGAGCATCAAAAACCAAACTCAAGCCTGTTGTTTTCGGTGAATATATTATTTTCAAAGCACTAAAAGGTAACATGGTGATCTAAACATGTTATGTGTTAGCAGTAGAAGTGTAACAGCCGCTCTTTAATGACCGTGCGCGTTCAGGTTGGTCCCATATCCCACAATGCCCTCTGGTCTTGTTTTCCTGTTTGACCTTTGTCGCCGTGAGACGCCCTGTGAACTACACGGGTAATCATTATGAGCGCAGAAGGCTGGCCTAATCACTCCAGAGACAAGCCCATCGATACTCTGCAGCCCCTGTGTGTATGAAGACCACAGTGTCCTTGGAAAATGTCCGTCAGCGCGGCATTATCCAGGGGAGGCCGTCGATGTTTACTATTGTGTTTAGTGAAGAAACAGGTGATGAAGAGGAGGAGGAGGAGAAGAGGAAAGAGGCAAGGACGCAGGAACAATGGGAACAAACAGTCAGTCAATAAGTAGTGTTCATGTGGTAGAACTGGATGATGTCATAATTTCAGATGGAGGGCAGAGGACTATTGATTGACTTTGCAGTGACAGTATGGGGGTGTTCTACATGTATCTCTAATGGTTAGAAGCTACCATAGTAAAACAAAGGAACAAACAGACAAAACTGTGTGTGTAGTTGCAGCTTTACGGTCTGATTGTGTGGAAATAAAACTCAGATTAAAGTCTAACAAAGTCTCAGACAGAGGAGGGCATCACACTCCAGAGGTCGGGACTTACAAGTCATGACCTGGACTCGAGTCAGACTTGAGTCATTCTTTTTAGACTTGAGACTTGACCTCATAAAATAGAGAAAAACTTTGTAGTCGACTTGGACTTGAAGGTCAGTGACTTGGGACTTGAGCCCTTTGACTTGAGAAGACTCGATACTTCTCCTTAAAAAATATGTTTTTTTTTGTTTTTTGTTTTTTACAGTTGATAAATGTGGTGCTTAATTTTACAGGAACAAACTGAAACATGTCCCTCCCACTTCTCTACTTGTTACTCTGGATGTAAATAAACTGTGAGGTGGTATCCTCAAATGTACTACAGTAATATACAGTACAATATAGTACAATATAATATTTACAAAACAAGTAAAACAGAGGAAACTGCATAGAACATGATCCTTTCATTTCGGTGCAGCCTTTCTGACAAAATAACTGTTTTAAACACTTTTAAATCTGAATTCTTTCTATTCTGAGCATAATGATTCACACTAAAATCTTGCCAAGACATTTAAAAAGGAAAAATTTACATTTCTACAACTCTTATATAAATGCTCATATAAAAATGTACCATAACTTTTTAAGTACAATTTAGTTTAAAAGTCATATAAATTGTAAAAAAATCTAAAGAATATTTAGTAGTTTGGTTTAAAGACTTGAAATGACTTGAGGCTCAAAGCAGACAACTTGGACTTGACTTGGATTTCTGGGACAGTGATTCGAGACTCGGCTTGAACTTGCCTGTATTTGACTTGGGACTTGACTCGGACTTGAGGTCAAAGACTTGAGACTTACTTGGTCCCATCTCTGTCACATTCCCAGGGAATGTTGATGATATCAGCTGCAAAATATCAA
Source organism: Boleophthalmus pectinirostris (assembly GCF_026225935.1). Lineage (NCBI taxonomy): Eukaryota > Metazoa > Chordata > Actinopteri > Gobiiformes > Gobiidae > Boleophthalmus > Boleophthalmus pectinirostris. The sequence goes on from NW_026571175.1 coordinate 6,340,524, forward strand.
TATAACTCTATGAGAGTCGGGGTGGGACCACAAACAAGCCTCTTTTTAAATAAATAATAATAATAATTATTATTATTATTAAATCTGTTCAACTGACAACAATGACTACTTCTGGGATTGAATGATGGCACTAATTTCCATTCAAATGACTATAACTGTTATGCTATGTAAATGAAGGGTCTTTGCCAAGAGACAAAATGGTGTTTTTGGACAACTCTCCGCTAAACTCTGTCTCACATGATTCATATTTATTTAGGCGTTTGTGCACTGGCAGAGGAATACTGGACAGTCTAAATGTTCCATAATGATCAAATGCAACAGTGGATATTCTGGACTTTAAACAGTTATGTCAAACCAAGCAACTATGAGAGGGGAGTTTGGTAAACCTAAAAACATTACATTTCTCAATCTCGCCAAGTTGCAGATCTGATCTGTGGAGCGGCAAACCTGCTCACGAACAGAATACATGTTACTTTTAAGCGATGGAGTGACAGTAGATCAGTTGGCAGAGTGTTTGATCTTAAGGTTGTCAGTTTGAATCCTGCTCTCGACATAAACATCATTGGTTGAGCGGTCAGATCCACTGACCCACAGGTTAGCGGTGCAATTCCAGCTCTCGCAGATGAATGGGTGAGTGGGTCCTTGATGTAAAGAGCTTCCAGTGCCTTGAAGGTGGAAAAGCGCTGCATGTAACTGTACTTGAGTAAATGCAAGACGTTTAATGCCACACTGTGCAACTTTCCAAGCAAAGGAGACAAGCAGGTGGCGGACCCTCAACCTCTTTCCTTGCAGAACCTTTACCCACTCTCCACACTTTTCCAACTGTATTCAACTTTCACATTAAATCTCCAAACTTCTTGAACCTCTTTGCATCTCTTTCACCTGCACAAAATGATCTTAAAGTCTTAAAACGGAACTGATCCAGGATAAAGTATTTAAATGAGCAGAACCTCCAGGCTGTGTTCAGATGGAGGGTGGGGGGTTCCGTTTGACTGTGGGGGTCTCGGATTAAACACATTTGATCTCCTCCTCTCCTCCTCTCTCCTCTCCTCTTCTAATCCAGCTCCTGCTCTGTGCTTTTTCACACACAGAATGCATCTACTGTAAAACCTCCTCTGCTTATTTAGAAAAGATTACCAAACTAATTTATATTCAGAATGGTTCTTTTCAGTGTGTGTGGTACAAGGTCCTCCACAGTTCAATATTCAGTCTATATTTAGCTCTCCTTTTGGGTAAATTTGTGGTTCACACTATACTGTTGGGATGGTATAATCATTTTAGACCTGGTTTGGTGCTGGTTTAGACCTGGAATAGTCGAAGAGGTGAATCTTTTCTTTGGTGGTACTTAGTGTGAAAAGTAGGAGAGCCTGTAGTCTATAATAAGGCCTCTTATACTACACAAAATGAACTCTTGTGAACTTTAAGTCATGTTATAATGCTCTTACCTCCTCAAAAACACACCTGGAGTTGGAGTGTTTTCTTCCATTTGCATGTTTGTAACCCACCTCCAAAGCTCAAAAGGCTCTGTTCCACCTTGTGTTGCCACGTGGACGACACAACTCTGGTGTATCTCATCATCAAGGGCGACGAGACTCACTACAGGAAAGAGGTAGACCTTCTGACCGGGTGGTGCAGAGACAACAACCTCCAGCTGAACATCAGCAAGACTAAGAAGATTGTTGTTGACTTCCAGAGACGCCTCACCCAACACCTGCCAATGACCATCGACCCACCACTGACCTCTCCTGGACCAACACTGCATCACTGGTGAAGAAAGCCCAGCAGCTCCTCTACTTCCTGCAGAAACTCAAGCGAGCAACTGCCTCACCACCATCATGAGCACATTCTACAGAAACACCACTGAGTGCATCCCTTCCAACTGCATCACTGTGTGGGGCAGAAGCACCACGGCCCTCCCTGCAAGACATATACCCCACTCGCCTCACCCGCAAAGCCATCACAACTGTGAGTGATGCAAGTCATCCCGCATACAATCTGTTCAGCTTCCTGCCGTCTAGGAGGAGGTACAGGAGCCTCCGTTCCCGCACCACCAGATTCACTAGCAGCTTCATCCACCAGGCTGTTTGGATGAACTCTCTCCCCTCTCTAACCACCAGGCGGCCAGAAAGCTAGAAATCTGCATCTCCCCAAGAAGGGAACTCCCCAAAGAACACTTGGCCTCACACCCTCTTGGCTCCCCCAAAAAAGACTGTCTTGTGCCTTTTGCACTTTTGCGCTTAAATATGAACCAGAGTGAAACGTAATTTTGATTCTTTGTATGTCTAGTACATTTGAAGAAATTGATAATAAAGCTAACTTTGAACTTTGAATGTGCTGTCTTTTACCTTTAGTTCAGTAGAGCTTGGCAATTCCAGGCCTGAAATGATTCTAGTGAAGGTGTATGGAGTTTAAAAACACAGTGGAGAACTTCCTGTATTAGGACATGGCGACGAAGAAGAAACACAGCCTAAATATGCAAGGTTTGTGTGTTAAACATAAAACAAAAACAACTCCAGGTCTGTTTGTGATGAGGAAACAACATTGTAACATAGATCAGAAAACAGCGTCATGTGGGCCCTTTAAAAGAAGCAGTAAAATCATACCAACTCTTGGATATTTAGTTCCTAATATAACGTTGCTCTGAGCCCTGATGCTGTAGAGCCATATGCTCAGTGTGTGTATGTGTGTGTGTGTGTGTGTGTTTGCTCTGGGCTGTGGTGCAGTTACAGGAGGAGACTTTAAAGGGGATGTTTTTCATGGATGTTGTTGTGACAGACGCCCGAGGACCTCCATCTGAGAAACACGGCCCCGATCAGCCCACGGGCCACTTCTGCCCCGCTTATGTAACGCTCACTCTGCTTTAATCACTCTCACTGCCATAAACGTTACCGAGTCCATGTTTGGCCCAAATGTCACACATGCTGTCTGCTTCTGTCTCCATGGAGACGTTAATGCTGTGCCGGAAATGTTCCACAGTGTGACCTTTAGATCATTTGAAACTGGCTTTATTTTGTCATTCATTGTGTTTTGATTGCTCGGAAATACTTTGAAAAACACGAATGCACTGATCCAGCTTTTTCAGTTCTGATATTCGATTCTGATACTATAGCTTTAAGTATCTGCTGATACCCGATACCAACCGATACCAGTGCAGAGACTGAAAACAGCATTTATTTCCATTACACCAAGAAAGACTAAACTGATCCAAATGTGTTACATAGCTGTTATTTATCTCTCAAGTAACTATTGGACTACTTTGTGTAAATTAAAAGTTCAACTATTATGAGACTTTCTCGGCCAACTACGACCAGTAAATACTCTTATTATATCAGTTTATCTATCCAACCAGGATCTAACCAGGCTGGATCGATATTAGGAAGCCAATATCTGATCCAGCAAATTTTTCAGTATTGGCACTGATATCTGATACCAGTATTAAATTGGTGCATCCCTTATTTTTCACTGTGTGTGTGGTCACCTCTCCACAGATCTGACCTGTAACTTGGTCTGTAATCCTGACCTATAATCTGTAACATCAATAATAATGCTTATATAGTGCTTTAGTAAAGTGCAGTATTCATTCACTCCACACTCGGTTGTGGTGAGATACTTTTGTAGTCACAGCTGCCCTGGGGCACTACCAACACTCATGCATATTCATATTGGCTAAGGTGGGTTCATTGTTTTGCCTAAGGACACAACAACAGTTTGTAGTAGAGTCCATGTGGCCCCACTGTGGCTCCTGATATTCCAGCAGTCTCTCATAACCCGTCCCAGATGTTGCTGTTGTTTAGCTTCAGAGATTAAATGTGATGGGGCCATGTGCAATCCCTACAACTTCAACAGGACAAAAGTTTTAAAGTGCATTTTACTGATCACTTAAGTGACTCTTTCAGTTTGACAAGGATGTTTGGTCAGTACATCATCTGCTCAGATGATAAATTAACCAACCAAAGTCTATGTCTGTCCAGGTTGGTGACACCGACTGCCTCCGCTCAATACAATTTTTCTCCAGCGTCTAGGCCAGGAATCGGAATACACTAGATGGTTTGCAAGAACCCTGGAAATTGTAGACTGTGCGCTGGCAAATCAGCAAAGAGCTGTGAGGCCATGACGTTAATCTCAAGCTCCTGTCTTGTCCCTTTTGTGGAACAGCACAACAGTAAACAAAGCGGTCGAGATGGATGTAGACGAAGACAGACATTCTGTGTTGGCAACGATTCCCGAGATCGAGGATTTAAAGCCGGAACAAAGAGAATGTTTGGTGAATTTTATCAAGGGGAAAGACGTTATTGCCCTTCTTTCTACGGAATTTGGTGCATTACATCATGACTAAATAGCAGTGACTGGTTAAATTAAAAAAAGTGTCTGTGATGTCTAAAATATACTATCCTTTCATTTATGGCATCTCCAAATACAAACTCACACTCCCATTCATACAGACAAAGTGCAGGGAATGTCTTGCCCAAGTGCACATCAGACATATCTAACCCAGTTAAGATGGAAGTGGCATCCTCACACTCGTTAAAGTCCTGTTTGAATGTGTTGACATGAGAGTTTGTAGTGGCGTCCTGTGATGAGCAGATGACCTGAGCCTGTGGGCTGTGTGGAGCCGACAGACGGAGCCAAGGCCCAGGGCCAAACAACAGCAGCAGGAGCTCACACAACTCACTGAGAGTCAAAACAAACTATTACAAATACATCCAAAAGCACACAAACTCACGGGCAAGAGTTCATGGTCCAAATAATGTCTTTATTAGGTTTCCAAAGAAGGGGATTATGATTCATGCTACAACAAGCTCACGACAGATATATTGTTGGAAAATAAAGTGGCCTACTCACAGTGTTGGGAAGGTTACTTTTAAAATGTATTCCCCTACAGATTACAGATTACACACCCCAAAATGTAGTTTGTAACGTAATCCATTAAATTACTTAAAGTGAGTAACGTAATCTGATTACTTTGGATTACTTGATATTGTCATGTTTTTTTAAACGACATGAATGTAGCAGCCACATCCTGAAAATTCTTGTTTGTTGTCTTCAAATTGTCTGAGCCCAAGTCTCCATGAATAAGCAACTGTTTGCTGTAGAGAAACAAAGACCACGAGATCTTAATATAAGAGGTTTTGTCTGTTAAAAGACAGTAACAAGATCAGCCTTTCCTTCACCATATTAAAACATATTATTGATAGAGAAATTATTTTTTATATGAGATCACCTTAAATTATGTCAACCTACTGTTAGGTGTCATGTTGTTTGACCTGGTTTAGTCCTGGTTTAGTCCTGATTTTAGACTTGGTTTAGACCAGGTCTAGATCAGGTCTTTAGTTCTGGTTTAGTCGTGGTTTAGTCCTAGTTTAAACCCGGTTCAGTCCTGCTTTAGTCCTGGTTTAGTCCTGGATTAGTCCTGGTTTAGTCCCGGTTTAGTCCCGGTTTAGTCCTGGTGTTAGTTCTGGTTTAGAGGCGCACAGGAGGAAGTGCGGTTTACGCGAGAAAACACGGTCCAAACGCGGCGCACGAGACGTCGGTGTCCGCGCTGTAACTACGGAAGGAGACGTGGTCCGCGGGTTCTCAGGTTGATGACGATGATGAAGTGTGTGTTTGTGTGTGTTTGTGTTTGTTTGTGTGTGTTTGTGTGTGTTTGTGTTTGTGTGCACTTGTGTGCACGTCCACTCATGTTGCAGGTCACTATAGGACAGTAGTGCAGATATTATGAGTCTATGCAGGTTGTTTTCAACAGTGCCAGTAGCTCCTGTTTCACATTTAAGTTGTAGGCGATTTTATATTTGTATATATATATATATATATATATATATATATATATATATATATATATATATATATATATATATATATCTCACATCGGGAGAAGAATTTCCAAGACACAAATGTGTTTTTACCAATGCACTGCTGCTTCCACTGTGTGACTGACACCGCCAACTTTAACATGACGTTTACATCACTCTTATTGCGCGCGTTCTGTTTGGGTTTCCAGCAATGAGTGGAATTACCGAAATAAAAAAATAAATAAATAGGATGTAGCACAAAATGTGAAAACAGGAAAATACCGCCTTGTAATCCACTTATTTCAGCAAAGTAACTGTAATCCAATTACCACTCACTGAAACAGTAACTGTAACGGAATACAGTTACTCATAATTTGTACTCTGACTACGTAACGGCGGTACATGTAATCCGTTACTCCCCAACACTGCCTACTCAAAGTGCACTGTGCGTAACTTTGAGGATCTTCCATTTACTTTTGACTCCATGGAGATGTACTTGACTCAACTGGAAAGCTTCACACTATGACATTAGGTAAGGCAAGTTTATTTGTATAGCACAATTCGTACACTGAGTCATTCAAAGTGTTTAAGAAATACATTAAAATCACAATCAAAACAAATCAAAACATAAATAATCATCATAAAATAAAAAATGAGAGAGAGACATAAAATTAGAGAGAAGACTGTAGAATGAAAAATGAAAACTTTACCTTACATATAAACTTACATATCTCCATAGACACAAGGTGACAGATCACAAGTCAGATCTGTGGAGAGACAGCCCCGCTCACAGTTAGTATAGTGTATGTGTTTAAATGCATAATTTTTCAGCAAAACAACACCTGTAATTGAATAAAAACGCAGTTACGTGTTTAATGCTGCACTGTGGACCATTCCAGAGAAAGCAATAACATCAACATGGAAACAAGAAAAGGGTGAATGTGAGAATTATTCTCTTTGTTTTTAATGGTTCATTTTAATCATGTTTATTCACCATGCAATATAGAAGGGTCCGGGCAAGCGGTAACGGAGGAAACAGGGGCAGATTTTTTACATTCAAATGTCTCTTATTCAGAAACTAGAGGGACTATTGCAATAAGTAAAGTATCAGAATGTAGGAAAGAGTTACACTCCAACAGGGTCAAGTTAAACCTGTGATATTATTTTAAGTTGTTCACAAAAAATTTTAAAACTCATGTCGGTAACGGAGGGAATGAAATATGCAGCACTTTTTGGGCAATGAAAATGTAAATGAAAGGAAACTATTTCTATAAAATATGTCAGTCCTTCCAAGCAAATTTTGATCATTTTAAATACTTTTTTTTTTTTTTTAAAAATCCTGTACCTTCATCAACAGTTCAAAGATGGAATAGCACAAGATATGATGAAATACATCCATTTATTTACATGATTTGCAGGTCTTTGAAATTTGGGAAATCATTTTTGTTCCATGTTTCATACATGGTCTGTTTAAAACATATGGAACTTTAGAACCAAAAATGGTACAGAAAAAAGGTCAACAGTTTCATAAACTAGAGTACATATGTATCTGTTCAATACATTTTTATATCAGATGCATTAACTTGAATTTTTGGCCTTGCTGTTTACTTCTGCTTGACCGGGCCCAGAAGTTGTTAAATATCCCTTGACATGTTGCTGTTCACCTATGGTTATAAAAGAGGTCAATGTTTGGACTCTGAAGTGTCAACGAGGCCGAGACATGTTGTTTGGACTTTGGGAAGCCAAAAGGAGGATCTGAACCCGTTAAAATGTACCACCACATGATAAAATAAGTTGAGTCAATTGTCAATTGTCTGTAAAATTCCCTGCTGAAAATGCTGCATCAACAGTTCATATTTGACAAGATGGTCTAGTATAAAGCTGTCTATTTTGCTGTACTATTTGGAGACCTTTAGAAGAGATGTTTTAGGATGTTCTTTTGTAATCAACTTGAATCAAAGACCTGTATCTGCTTGAGCAAATAAAGGACCTATTGTGAACTGCTTTAACTCTCCTGGACTCTCTTTAAGACTAAGAAAAGCTGACATAAACCTCCCAAAGAAAGTTTCATAGTGCAGCTTTAAACTACGGTCAGTTTATCAAAGTTTTGTGACATTAAATGAACCCAAGTTGGAAATGTGTTACTCAAATGATTCAGTTCTGATGATGTTTTGTTTCATCAGTTCATCTCTACACTACTGAAGCTTTGCAGTGACATTGTGTTGGGGTGTTCTGCATGTATGTCTATGGCAGAATGTTCAGCGTCCAACGGCCTGATGAGCTTTAAGAAGAAGAAAACTCAACAAAAAAATGTATGTAAACATCACATTTTCAGGAGGTTGTGATCGACAGAAACGTTCATGGTCCTTTTTAGGAGTTTGATTTTCAACCAAAAGATAAGAGTAACTGAAACATTATCGTCTAATGCTGGTGAGTTTGCGATTGTAATATTATTAAAGAGACTTGTTCAACAGCACAAATCAGCTCGTCTGTTGTAGTTCCATCTAAGTCAGTTCTTTGTGGTCAGTTGTCAAATTCTATTAAAAAAAAGCTCAAATTATAGTCTAACAAAGCTTCAGACAGAGCGGAGCCTTCCGTAGCGTCACTCTGCACGGAATGTTAATGACGGAAGCTGCATATCAATTAAAACCAAGACAAAAGTGTTTTCAGTGTGGCTGTGGTGAAAGTTTGCAGACGAGTGCAGAGGGTTCATGTTTGGATGTGACACTCTGACAGGATGATTGGAAAGTTTAGAGAAATATTCAAAGTGAGGCCATTTACTCCAAATCTGCCACATTTTCATGTTTTCCTAAATTGCAGCTTGCTTCAAAACACCTCAAACAGACATCATTTGAGTCTCTGTAAAGTGGCGCATTTCGCATTTGAATCCTATCTTTGTAAATTGACTGTTGCGAGCTTTAAAGATGCATTGTGTAACTTTTCTGGTGGAGGTTTCGTCAAACGCTTTTCTCCGTGGAGATGTTATTGCTTTGTCTGGAATGTTTCACAGTATGGCATTAAACCTTTCTATCTTCATGATGACCAAACTAGACAAAGATACAAGTCAAATCTGTGGAGAGGCGACCCCGCTCCAAGTCAGAATGTCTGTTTTTCTCTGTATTTTTGAGCTATAAAACCACCTGTAATTGAATAAATGTAAGGTAGCGCTGTTTAATGTCATACTGTGGAACATTCATGGCACAGCAAAGACATATCCATAGAAACAAGCAGGTGACAGACCCCAACTAAAAAGTTACATAGTGCACCTACTGTATAAGCCATGTTAGAATGTTGTTACCTCCTCAAAAACAAACCTGGAGTTGCTGATGAAGACCAAGCAGTTGAAACGCGTTGGCTTGACTATTAATAAATTCACCGCAAATAAGAGTGCCTCTGCCATCCTTTTTTCTATTTTACGAGAATCTAAGCCAGGGGTGCTCAATACGTCGATCACGATCTACCAGTCGATAGCCAAGGTCGTGTGGGTAGATCGCCGTGTCTCGTCTCGGACTCGCGTTTGGACTCGGTCTTGTCTCTCACTCGAGGTCTGACACTCAACAAGTGTGATCATATTTCATTACGGCCGCTGCTGTTGGTAATAAACTTGTAGCGGGTGCAGGAGCGTGTGGGGCGTCTCAGTGCAGCCTGTGCGCTCATTTGAAACCCGCGGAGACTCTACGGCACATCACAAACACACACGCTCCCTATGCACGGCTCGTCTGCAACAGCGTGTGCCCTCGTGTACCAGCGTGCATCACAGGGCAGGTTCAACTTCCTAAACATCCTACCTGTCCATCTGCCTCACGTCAGCACGCCGCCCCTCGCCTTTTCACGCTCTCGCTCCTTCCTGCGTACAGCGAACACAAGCCCCTCCCACAGTGCGCTGATTAGAAGAGCAAGACCAAACGTGAAGCAAAAACCAGTCTAAATTTGTGTTCCAGTGTTGGCACAAAGCAGGTCTACAGCATAGAGCGGATCTACAGAACAGACCTACTGCCACATTTGGCTGAAGTTTGCCTCACAAAAGTGCACAAATGCATCTGTGTTTGTCACGATGTGCGTTTGGTTTGGTAAACGTGCAGAGGCTGGTATCACTGCAAAACCAGAAAAGAATGAAACTCCAGTTTAGAACTTTAAAAAACAGGTTTAAAAATCTTCCTTCACTTTTTTCACAGTTTTGTGTAAAGTGCCAGAGGAAGTTCTCTTAAAGAAGAGGTTCTCAAACTGTGGGTGAGGGTCCAGAAAAGGGGCACAGAGTGTTTCAGTGCAGTTTGCTTGGCTTTGTATTAGGTAGATCATTTTGACTTGGTCATTTTGTAAGTAGCTCACATGCTGAAAAAGTGTGAGCACCCCTGATCTAAGCCCTCCGGTTTGATGAGCACCTGTATGCGTAAGTTTTTTGATCCAGTGCAGTGCTCCAATTTTGTTATTTTTACACCTGGAGTTGCGTTGTTTCGTTTACACATGTTTGAGTAATCATTTGATCAGTAATCATTTGAGTAATAATTATCAGGGGTTTCCAAATTGGGTGAATGTGAGCCTCCCCTTAGAGGAGGTAAAGACAGCCAAGCCCTCAGGTGGGCCGCAACAGAATTTTTGGGTCGCCTTCTCATGACCTAGCCATGGAAACCGTCTGACCTCACAGCATTAGGATTTGTTTGCTTAACTGTAGGTGGGTACTTTTTTTATTTAACCAATCACTGCTATTTGGTCATGACGTATGTAATGCGCCAAATCCCGTAGGAAGAAGGGCAATAACGTCTTTCCCCTTGATAAAATTCATCAAACATTCTCTTTTTTTTCCAGCTTTAAATCCTCGATCTCGGGAATCGTTTCTAACACAGAATATATGTCTTCGTCTACATCCATCTTGACCGCTTTGTTTACTGTTGTGCTGTACCACAAAAGAGATCCAGACAGGAGTTTGAGTTTGACGTCATGACTTCATAGCTCTTCGGTGATTGGCCAGTGTGCAGTCTACAACTTCCGGGGTTCTTGTGTATTCTGATGCTTGACCTAGTCGCTGGAGAGAAATGAAACTGATCAGAGGCACTAGGTGGCGCCAGTCTGTGTAGTCACGATCTGCATGTAGGTCTGCAATATACAGTTATACACATGAGAGAGCGAGTGAGTCAGCAAACATATAATCATCATTCTGGATAACCATTTCGCCATTTCTATGCTTATTCCTTTCATTTCTACATATATGTGTAAACTGGGATTTTCTGTGCTCACAAAAATGAAGTCAAAGCACAGAAAGAGACTAAATGCTGCGTCTGATCTGCTGCTGCGCTCTCCTCTTGCCCCCCAGACTAGAACACAGACAGGCCCAACTATCTTCTGAGAAATGTTGAAATGTTAAGACATGTTTTGTATAATTTCTTATCTTTTTGTAATTATTTTATAGAATATTTTATTCCAACATTGCTAGTTCAATTGAATGTTGAAAAGAAAAAGAAATAGGCGACTTATGGATCCTTTTATTGCTGCTTCAGTGACAGTTTTTCATTGTTTCAAGCTTGAGTCATACTAATCGATCACTCAGTCAACAATAAAATATCCTCATTAATGTTCAATAATGCTCAAATCCACCTTTATTTTGTGATTTATGAATGTCTATTGACTTGGGTCGTGAAGGTTTGTGACTTTTAAAATATGGATCCCCAGAAAAAAAAAAAAGTTCGGTCTATCTCCATCTCCAAAGCTTAAAATGCTCAGTTCCACCTTTTGATGTCGGTAGTTTTCAAGTGAACAGTTTTTATTTTAAGTTCAGTAGAGATTGACAATTCCAGATCTGAAATGATTCTAGTGAAGGTGTACGAAGCACTTCCTGATATTTGACTCTGAGGTTGGAGTTGTTGCAGCGACATTAGTGGATCAGATTTTGGAGGCTGGGGTTTTTTGAGGACGTTTGATGGTTGTTTAGTGAAGTGACCCAAAAAGTGAAATACAGAAATGTGTGTGAATCTGACCCAGTTACACTCCTCCACATGAGAGACGGAGAGAGAGAGAGAGAGAGCCCACGGAGAGAGAGATCAGGGTCAGAAGGATGGAGAGAGGAGAGAGAGAGAGATAAGAGAGAGGCTAGAGAGCACCTGGATAGAGAAAAAGATCAAGGTTAGATGGAAAGAAGGATAGAGAGAGAAAGAAGAGAAGAAGAGAGAGATTAAGGTCAGAAAGATCGAAGGATGAAGAGAAGAGGAGACAGAGAAAGAGGGGGTGAGAAGATAAAGAGAAAGAGAGAGTAGAGAGAGAAACAGAATGAAGGAAGAGAGGAGGGTTTGGAAGTAAGAAGGAGGAAGGGAAAGAGAGAGAGAGAGTGGTGAGAAAGAAAGAGAGAGAGGCAAGAGAGTTCCTGGGCAGCAAAAGAGATCAAGACGAGAAGGATGGAGAGAGAGAAAGAGGGAAGGGGAGGATGGGGTCGTTGGGGAGAGAGAGAGAGAGAGATAAAGGCTCCTGGATAGAAAAAGATCGATGCCGGAAAGATAGAAGGATGGCGACGGAGAGAAGAGAGAGAGAGGTGCAAAGGAGAGACAGAGAAGGAGGGATGTGGGGGAGAGGAAAACGAAGGAGGGGAGAAGAGAGAGATGCAGAAGAAAGGGAGGGAGAGGTGAGGGTGGATAGGAGGATGGAAAAAGAACGAGAGAGATGGGGGTAGAGAGACAGATGAAGAAGAGAGGGAGGGAGAAGGAAGGAGAGAAAGAGAGAGTAGAGAGAGAAACAGAATGATTAAGAGAGGGGGTTTGGGAGTGAGGAGGAGGAAGGAAAGGAGAGAAAGAGCAGTGAGAAGGAAAGAGAGAGAGAAAAGAGACAAGAGAGTTCCAGGACAGAGAAGGAAGGATGGAGAGAGAGAGAAAAAGGGAAGCGGAGGAGGGGTTGTGGGAGACAGAGAGAGAGAGAAAGAGCTAAAGTCTCCTAGACAGAAAAAGATCGATGCTGGAAAGACAGAAAGCTGGAAAAGGAGAGAAGAGAGAGGGAAGAGAGAGAGAGGTGCAAAGGAGGAAAGGAGAGACAGAGAAGGAGGGATGTGGGGGAGAGAAAAACGAAGGAAGAGAGAAGAGAGAGATGCAGAAGAAAGGGAAGGAGAGGTGAGGGTGGATAGGAGGTTGGAAAAAGAAGAGAGAGATGAATGGATGAAGAAGCAAAGGAAGGAGAAGGAAGGAGAGAAAGGAGAGAGAGGGGGTAAGAAACTGAGGACAGGATATGAGAGAGAAAGAATGACACCCTTTCTCGAGAGAGGGAGGGAGGGAGGAGGGAAGGGGAGGGAGAGCTGGAGATGAGTTCAATGTGATCTAAGGTCATCTGCTGTGTGAGTGTACAGAGATCTTTAACAACACCAATGAGCAGAAAAACAACTCTCAATAAAGGAAATGTTGACCTAAAATGAATAAATAATATTGCCCTTTTCCCATTTGAATATTTGATGTTAAATGAACATATCAACACAAAGTCAGGATTTACTTTGGATCAACATAAAGTGATTAAACTGAAAAGGTGAGCTTGTTTAATGTCACTATTTCACATTTTGATTGAACATTTGTCATTAAGCACGAACTGTTAAACTTTGCTCTTCAAAAAGCAGCTGCTTATTTTAAAGTATGTGAATTATTTATGTCATGGGCTGTGCTGGAAAGTGTGGTGTCACAAAGTGGCCACTAGCTGGCAGCAAACTTCTCTCTTAAACGACATCCTCCTCGTGTCAGACAGACCGTGCAGTGACTGTGGAGCCTGGAAGAGAGAGAGAGAGAGGGAGAGAGGGAGAAACAGAGAAATAGAGAGAGGGAGAGAGGGAGAGAGGGAGAAATAGAGAAACAGAGAAATAGAGAGAGGGAGGGGGGAAGAGGAAAGAGGAAAGAGGAAAGAGGAAAGGGACACATCTGGAACAGAGACTTCTGAATGCATCATTTACATGTTTCCTTTTGGCCATGTTCCTGGCCAGTTACTCGCGCTCACATCACAGATACAGTTAGAGTAGATGATGAAGTGTCTTGCCCAAGGACTCAAAGACCACATGTATGCATTCATGGAAACAAGCCACAAAACCAAATACAGCTCAGGTCTGTGGAGTGACGAGCTCACACTGCAGTGCATGTTTTAACACCCATAACTGAATAAAGAGAAGATAGATACATTTAACTCTGTATCATGGAACATTCTATGGAAAACAATGACACCTTCATAAAGGCGTGCAGGTGGTAAACCCTCGACCACAGGGATAATCATTACACGACTCGCCAGCCACATGCGGCTCGCCAAGCTTTAACTGGTGGCTCATAAGCTTATACCAAAAATAGTAACACAGCCAATATATTTTTCAAATGTGTGAGATAAACATATAGTGAACACTACATCACAAACATCTGTATTACACTAAGTATAAATCAAGGCTTCATTAATGGTGTTTCCTAAAGGGGGCACCGTGACACCAGCAACCAGTGATACTGGGTCCATGTATAAACGACCTGTACCCGACTGACACTTTCAACCAACCAACTAAGACTGCAAAAAATATTTGAAAATATTGTACCCTACCCACTGCCTGAGCCGCATTTTCAAAAGTAGAACATGCTCTTGATTAACATCGTCTAAATAAAGTGACCAACATAAATAAAGTGAGTGAAATGACTGTTAAATAAAGAGCTGTGCTAAACCTGCAAACCTACAATCTGCACTCGTATGACCTGAGCACATATGAGCTCTGAAAACATGAACCATCTCCACAGAACAGACTCACCATCAGCATCATCAACATCCCTCTGTCACAGAGAGAACACTCATATTCTACTGAGTCGTGTCCTTTACTCCGACAGAAGCTGTTTTTTTCAGGCTTACAGTTTATGCAAATGAGCCATGTGGTTTTAAATTTTGTTTTTATAAACTATTGTGCGTGAAGCTGCATTAAACACATTATAATCTCAAACAGGCTGATGTGGCTCTATAGTGGTTATGGTTTATATACTGTAAAGTTTAGTTTATTTATGCAGATTAGTAATGATAATGATGATAATTTTGATATAAAAACAGTAATGATTAATCGAAAATTGATTGTTAATTCTCCCAACGATCAATTAAGAAAAGACTTGGTATGTTCTTGTATGTTGGGTATAAGTGGCTCTTCTCTTCATCCTCTTCCTTGTGAAAAAAACAAAAAAAAAAAAACAAAAAACAAAACTGAATATCACAGCTCTACCAGAAAAGTTACTTAATGCACCTTTAAATCTACAGCACAGTTATTTTGAGTTTGTTTATTTGTCTCTTTCATTTAAACATTGCCCGTCTCTTCTCTTGTACTTTCTGTATTTGCATCAGTCTTAAGTTTTGATCCATGAGTTGAAGTTGTAATATTAGAGCTGCTCCCTCATGTATTTTTCATCCACAGTTTGTGGTGATTACTTTACCTGATTCGCGTCGCCTCTGTGGGCAGTCCCCTTCTGTCATGGTGCTGTGGATCACGCCCTCTCCATCTGTTGGATCCATATGTGGTCTGCGCGCAGCATTTGGTTCATACATGCGGCCATTTTGTTGAACTTTGACCCCGTCCACACCTTATAATCTCCACATGAAACAGGAAAGGTTAAACGTTAGCATGTTCACCCCTCGTTAGCTGCATTCATTAAAACATACTAATGACACTGGTGATGTATCGCCCAATCATACACAAGCGACAGCACTGGCCTTTGGGAATAATCACAGTCACAGGACACCAGTTTATTAAAGAATCTGCCTTATGTACAGAACTGCATTATGCAAAAATGACCTTTTCACACATTTTTACATGTTATATACATAATATATCTAGTACATAATCTGCCTTATGTGCAGGACTATATTGTACACACATGACTTTTTCTATACACAGTTTGTTTGTTTCATTCAGACTTTGGGAGCCCATTGGATTATTTCCAATAAAGCATTTGTCCACTGATCTGAAGGTTGGCAGTCTGAATCCTGCTCTTGACATAAAACATCACTGGGTGAGTGGTCAGATCCACCCACAGGCTGGTGTGATTCCAGCTCCCACTGATGAATGCTGTCATTGGGTCTGTGGGCAAGACACTTAACCCGCCTTGCCGCTGGTGTCTGAAAACACTGGTGTGTGAATGTGTGAGTGAACAGGTGAGTGGTTCCTTTGAGTGTCTTGAATGTGGAAAAGGGCAATATACCATTTACCATCATGAAAACAAGACAGAACAAAAAAGAATCAAGAGCAGGGGTGTCAAACTTATGGCCCGGGGGCCGGATGCGGCCCTCCAAGACCTTTAATGTGGCTGATTTTCTTCTAAAATATTTTAATTATATTTTCTATTAAAATATTGGTAATTTTCTGCACCACTTAGCATAGCAGCGTCCCCAGCTTCCCACCAGAGCAGCAGAAATGAAGACTTGCCTCTTTCCAAATGCTCTTAAAGGACGATCATTTGACGGTTGACCGTAACACAATATCACCGAGTGCAGGATTTTCTAAGAAAAATTGACTATTTGCAGACAAGTTCATGTTAAAACATTATGTTGAAATTGCATTTTTCTTACAGTTTCAGGTTGTTCATAATATTATATTATATATATATAATATATTTTGTAAAAGAAAGAGTTCATCAATTAAAAAAGATTTCTGTAATAGATTTGTGTTTCTCTGCACAAATATTTGAACTTATTGCTATTTTTGGGGTTTATATGCCTTAAGTTTTCTGATCCGGCCCCTTTGGGATCAAAATAGGTTTGATACGGCCCCCAGACCAAAATGAGTTTGACACTCCTGCTCTAGAGGGATGATCAGACGTCACTTTGTGCTGTGTGCATGTCTCCTACAGAAAGAGCCACTGTCTTGTCTGTATCATGTCAGTGTCTTGTAGAATTTCAGCAAATTTCAGGCTCTTCTGGGGGTGGGGCTATGTATATGTGGATGTCTGGCTACTGAAGTTTGGGACGTTTCTTCTCGTCATTTATGCACTCACCTGATTTAACGCATACGAGTCATTAAGACATATCCCACTGACTAATGTTCATTTAACATCATAACTTATTTTATCACACAGAGATAAACTGTTTTAGTGCTGACAGCAGAGATAGCTATCACTGTGGCTTCATGTGAACGCACAGACAGCGGCGCTTTCTGCACTCAGGCTGCGCCGCATCCACTGTGCTGATAAACAAATAATCCGTCTATTCTGTTAGGGTGAAAGCTGAAGCTGCTACTAGCGTGGACTGAACGAACAGCAACACCGGGGAAATACTGTTCCCTAAATGCTGATGTAAACCCTGGTTGGATAAGGATTCAAAATGTGATATGAAGATGAAATCTAACACAGATTCATTGTTAAAACTGATAAAATAATTGCTGTCTGTGGTTCTATATGGGCTTTGGCAATGGCATTGAAAAATAATAGCTCGCAGCAACATATTGGAAAAAAAAAAAAAAAAAAAGAATAAACTATTTCATTTTGAAATTTCTGAACTGAATTTTGAACTAGTTTCTGTAGAAAGTGAACTTTTCCAACACATTTTGAAATGACAAAATACACTGAAATACAAGCATTCTTACTGTGAGTGGGGTCGCCTCTCCACAGATCTCACATGACATGTCATCATGAACATACACTGATTAAATGCCACACTGAGGAACAACAAACAATTCCATTTATTTCTGTACTAGTACTTGAGCAATATATTTGTATACATTTACCTGAATTATACAAAAAAACCAAACACGCCAAACATTTGTTTCATATGTCAGAGCAGTTTGTTTACAGCGCCCTCTGCAGTACCACTTCAGAACTGTTACCCCAGACTGGGGGAAAGGAGGACCGCCCTGTTGTCTCAGTTAAGTGTATTATGGGTACGTTTCTGGATTTCAGACAGCAACATCACATGACTCTTCTGAGGATGACTGTAGACAAGTAGTCCAAACATGTCAGGGACCTTAGAAACAGAAACTTACCCTTACTGGAAAATGTAAGAATGGGGGTCACGTGACAATAGGAAAAAGACAACGAGCAACCCCCAAAACAAAAAAAGGCTGGCAAACCATGATTAATATATAGGTGATGAGCAGCCCCACCAAACCACAACAAGAATAATAAGACATGTTGGAGGAAAGTATTGTGCATATGCAATAAGACAATTAAATATCACAGGTCAAAAATGTCATTTACAATAAGGAATTGTCTGAAAAAGTTACGTTTCAGAGAAACATTGAATAGTCTAAATCATCATTAAGGCCCAGATGTTGTCTGGCTTTTAAGGTTGCGATCCAGAAAGTCCAGAATCCATGACCAGTTCGCTGCAAAAGAAAGTCCATTTTTGAGGTCACTGAAAGAAAAAGAGAAGGGGAAAAGGAGCGAAGACAAACTGAGGTGATTCTTGGAGATCTCTTCCAGCGATGGTGCGACAGAAGCAGACGAAGGGTCTAAAAACTGACGTGTCTGTCGCTAAATTATTTCTAGACAGGTCACTTCAGCAGTAATTCTGAACATGCAGTGGCTGTAAACAAACGTGATTTCTAGAGTAAAGAGGCGGGAGGAGGTGTTGCTACTGAGGGAGATGTGGAGGAGGAAGGTGGTGTCACACATGCACAACATATGAAAAAGGACTGTCACTGTATTTCTTTTCCCTTAAAAAATCCTGTATACAACCTTTAATATGGGCACAGTGATTGCAGGCACCGCATAGAAATGTACCAACTGGTTTAGGAAAAAATGTCTTTTTCTCTGTTGGGAGATGTTGCAAAATGTCTTTCTCTTTATTTAAGATAACTTTCAGTAGGTCCGTATATGGTACATAAATGGAGCTGTGAGAGATTCATGAGGGCAAAACATAAAACTCTCATAACTAGAACAGACTCAGAAATGACAGTAACCAGTCTCACACACAATGCAATCCAAAATGTAAAGCATTTTTATTCTATTGTATATGTATAAAGTCATTATTACAACATTAGTGATTGTTATACTCAGGAAATGTTCACATATTTCCATTGTAATTTCTTTTGTTGAGTTTGGTGGATAAAACTCACTTCCACTGTTGTACTGATTAATGGTTTCTGGCTGGTCCTCTTTTTCTTTCACACAAACGTTTCCTTTTGAGAGAAAAATGCACCACATTGTCAAAACCTGGTATATTATTGTCATTCTATACTGTTATTCGATCATTTTGTCCCCTCAAAAACATTCTTCACAAACAAACTGAAATGGCATCTTTCATTATTATGATTCTGTCTTATTTTATTGCCAGACAGAAATAACAAAGCTTTATCAAACAAGAAAAATATAACTCCCAGTGCAACTCCTGCACTAACTTTTCTGGTGAAGGGTATCCATGGAGAGATGAGAGTTTAATGGCATACCGTGGAACATCTCAGTCAAAGCAAAGATATCTGTACTTGACCAAGAAGACGAGGAAGAAGTAGAAATAGGCTACTGGTAGTACTTTTGAGTACTTTTTGTCATTTCATCAAAGTAAAGCCGTGTGTCCAGGGCGTGATTTTGTCCTTCTACGAGGAAAGATTTCTGATCATGGAGAAAATTGAGAGTTATAGTTAAAAATTTTGGGTCGTAGGACAAAGATCAAACCACCAAGTTGTCTGATATTTTGGAGACTTCATGTAGAGTGATCCCTCCTCTCACTGTGCTGAAGATCAATCTTAATAGCCAAAAGTAAGCACAAGAGCTCCTCAGTAAACAGCAGAAGAGCTCTGTCGTGAACAGGACCCCCTCTCCATTTTCCCCTTTTAAAAAAGGCAAAAAACATAGAACATAGATTTAACTGGCATGTAGCTCTAACGTCAACTATTACAATTTGCAGAAACGTTACCATATATATTCACTCAGAAAAATGTTCATGACTGATCGTGAGCACTAAAAGTGTGTGCTGCCTCCTGTGGTGACTAAATTTCAAGTACTATGTGACATCACACAGCACTGCCCTGATTACAGCCAGGTTTTTCTGGTTACAAAGGCCTGGCTGCAGGGGTGGAGTTTGAAGTGTGATATATTTGTTAGACCGATCACACTGTTTCTTACACGTCGAGATTAGAGTATGGAAACCCGAGTGAAGTCTGACTGGACGGGTTCGGACAAAATTTAGAACTTATGTTCGGGCTTGGGTCAGAGTCAGGCACATGGACGCGTCAGCTGTTTCCTGTCTACAATAAAACCACTCGCTTTGAGCACTGCACTTCTAGTTTAAATACAAGTCAAGTCATACAAGTGTTATTATTATTTGTGAAATGTGGTGCAAAACTTCAGATATATAATTGCATGAAGCATAAAAGATTGGTGATAATCTGCAGCTTCAAATCAATTCGTGGGCTGTGTGGATGTAAACAACACACATGAAGTACTTTCGCATTTTTGCTTTTAAATAACTAGATTCACTGCTCTGTTTCGTGGACTGGATGTCATTATTTGCGAATAATTTCTAAGGATAATATGGATGAGATGGTGCACTTTAAATTTACCACTTTTACGAGAGGTTAATAATTATAGTAATTATTTTCATTATATCCCGAGTTTGTATTTTGCGTCACTGTGTCCGCTGGAGCACTATTTCCCGAACTTTTTTTTCTAGGGACCCACATTTTAAAAGTCCCAAACCTTCACAGCAATAGTATCCATAAGGTCGCCTATTTGGATAGTAAATGTAGCCCATTTCTTTTTCAACATTCAATTGAACCAGCAATATTGGAACAAAATAGTCTGTAAAAGTGTATGGGTCAAGCGGTAACAGAGGAAACAGGGGCAGATTTTTTACATTCAAATAGCTCTAATTCAGGGACTATTGAAATAAGTAAAGTATCAGAATGTAGGAAAGAGTTACACTCCAACAGGGTCAAGTTAAACCTGTGATATTCTTTCAAGTTGTTGACAAAAAATTTAAAAACTCATGTTGGTAATGGAGGGAATGAAATATGCAGCACTTTTTGGGCAATAAACACAAACAGTGATAACTCTTGGTTCTCACTTCCATATCCTTAACAAACTGGTTTGAATATTTGCTTCATATAGTTTTCTACCATATGGTACAAGATTAGGTTGAAAAACCTCTTACTTTTTGAGTCATGAGATTTTTTATTACAAAAGGTCATGGTAACGGAGGGAAAAGTAACAGAGGGAAAATTGTGCAAACAAGTAGAAGGTGCAGGATTTTACATCATTTGTCGCTTTTTTCTTCCGAATACTTTAATATTACTTAAAAATTAAAGGAAACTATTTCTATAAAATATGTCAGTCCTTCCAAGCTAATTTTTATCATTTTAAATACATAAAAAAATAAAATAAAAATCATGTACCTTCATCAACAGTTCAAAGATGGAATAACACAAGATATGATGAAATACATCCATTTATTGACATGATTTGCAGGTCTTTGAAATTTGGGAAATAATTTTTGTTCCATGTTTCATACATGGTCTGTTTAAAACATATGGAACTTTAGAACCAAAAATGGTACAGAAAAAAGGTCAACAGTTTCATAAACTAGAGTACATATGTATCTGTTCAATACATTTTTATATCAGATGCATTAACTAGAATTTTTGGCCTTGCTGTTTACTTCTGCTTGAATGGGCCCGTATCTAGATCGTGACAAGGAGACCCAAAAAAAATCTCTTACGACCCACCTGAGGGTCACGATCCAGTCTTTGGGAAACAATAGGGGCCACACAAACAATCTGTCTGTCGATTGTAGGCCTGTGAAATTTAATTGAGTCGGGTTCGTTCCCCCCCCCCCACTAATCTATACAAGAGCTGTTCTTTTCAATAAAACCCCATAGTCATATTATAACAGATCTAACATACTGTATGTCAGCCCCTCACTTCTGATCACAACCACAAACACATTTCAAACCGATTCAGACATGCCGTTTTTTCCGATGAGTCCTGCAGCTTCTTTTAATTGTTCATTTGGTGATCTCAGCATGGTCCCTTTCCTCTTACACTCAGTCTGCACATAATTAATTTATCAAAGCAAGAACTAAAGAAGTCCTCTGTGCCCTCTTGTCCTTCTTCTCCTCTGTGGCTCTTTTAGGAACCCAGCTGTTTTTAAGTAAAATGCTTCGTAAGATTTTATATTTTAAGTAAACTTGTTGAAACACAAAAGAACAACAAACGGCAGGTTAGAGAGGAGCTAAGAGGATAGTTAAATACATCTGACGGGGATTTACGGAAATGATTTGTGTATTTGTGGAAAAATAGGCAATTTCATTTTAATGGTCTGTCTCATATAGGCCTGGGGATGCAAAAATATATGATTAGATTACATAGTTGGATTTGTATGAAACTAATGATACAATATTTAAATGTAGTTGTTTTGTTATTTTCACTATCCATTACTTAGAGAAATGAATAGGGCTACAGAGTAAATGGCTGGTGTCTTACCTGCTGGCAGAGGTGATTGGACCCACGAGCAGAAAAAGAAGGAGGAAGGTCATGGAGGAACTGCATGATCCCACAAAAGCCCGGGATCTGTGACACATTTAGGCTCAGTCCAACCCGAGGACCAAAACAAAAGACAGATGATGAGCCTACCTGCCCGAGGAGAGCCCCAAACCCAAAGCATGCACTCCCAACGAAGAGAGGGAAGCTGAGATGGTCACGACCGGCTGACAAAAACCCCGTACAAGAGGTCCTGTATGTGGCATCAAAGTACAAGGTGAAGAAGAGCAAAGACTGACCTGAGTGAAGAGCAGGGGTGTAGTGAGTGTGGTACGAGAAGGTACGCCCGTCCACACAGTTTTTGCGACATGAGATTTAAAAACATAACAAATATAAAATAGCCTACAACTTAAATGTCAAACTGGAGCTAATGGCAATGGTGAAAACAACCTGCATAGACTCATGATATCTGCACTACTGTCCTATAGTGACCTGAGACATGAGGGACCAGGACTGAACCAGGAGGACTAAACCAGGACTGAACTAGGACTAAACCAGAACTGAACCAGTACTGAGCTCCGCGCCCCATGGACATGGACACACTGCTCTGCGGACTCAGGGTTTTCTCTCTCTTGGCCCCAAGTCCAAGATTAGTCCTGGTTTAGACCTGGTTCAGTCCTGGTTCCGTTGTAGTTTAGTCCTGGTTTAACCCTGGTTTAGTCCTGGATTAAACCTGGTGTATTCCTGGTTTAGTCCTGGATTAAACCTGGTGTATTCCTGGTTTATCCTATAATTTATGTTCTGTAGGTGATTGTGAACATGTGTTAATGTTAACATGATGCTGCATCATTTTGAGTAAAAAAAAAACAAAAAAAACCATCAAATATTACAAATTTTTACTGGGCTGGCGCCTTTATGTTTGTACTGAAAGTGATTTTTTATATTTTCTTTAAACAATCTATATGACACCTGTATGTATTTCGGCATGCCAAGTTGTGTGTATGTCTTTTGGAAGTGGATGGCGGTGCTTTGATGACGTCACGAATCGTGTACCCCCAAGAGGTAGATGCACATGTGGTTGGGGGAGATGGAACTAGAACCCGGACTTTGTTCAGTACCACACAGGCTGCAGATGTTATACTCAAACCCACAGCTGCACACCAGCGCTGATCTTTTGTACCAGAAGGTTTCGAGCAGACGTCTAGATGTGCTGCTTCAGATCAGGTGACCTCTGCAAATGACGTCTCATCTTGGTTCTGCCTGTACATTTCTATCACACGCACTTCTAAGAGACAGCCCACTGTGTTATTCCCATGTTCATGCATCTTGTGTTGTGGCTCCTTTAAGAAAGTGAATAGTTTTATCAATTGGCCATGTGACGCTGAAAGTCAGGAAGTTCAGTAAAAGCATGACTGTGAAAACTGTTCTTTTCACCCAAGTAAATCCAGACACATCTGCATGCATCTTATGCTTCTGGCAGCATCGTGGGTATGTACTGATTTTTTGTTACAATATATTCATTAATACATCATAATTTTATGGAAAATCGTAAAATGTTAAGTTAGAAAAGGAAGCTATAAATTGATGCTGCATTGCTTTTATTACAATGGGAACTGCTCTGTAGCCATTTTAGTTCATATGAAAGTGAGTTTTTCTTAAAGGTGCAATTATACACACTAGTGGTCAAAAGTTTTAGAATACCCTAATTTTTCCAGTTATTTATTGCAATTTGAGTCGTGCAAGACCAATGAAGAGCATGAAATGGTACAAAGGTAAGAACTGAACAGCCAGAGGTTAAAAAAGATAAAAGATACAAAACACAAGACCAAGCTCTGCCAAAACTACCTCAGAAACAAGAACAAGATGCTGAGCTTAAAAACATGGAGCGTCCAGCACAGTGTCCAGACTTGAAACTCCATCGAGCTGGTTTGTGATGAACTGGACAGAAGATTGAAGCAACCTACAAGTGCCACACATTTATGGAAACTTCTGCAACTGAACTGGGAAGAACTTTCAGAACAATATTTGATTTCTATTGTAAAGAACGAGTCACGGGTGTGTTCAGCTGTTACATCTGCCAAAGGTGACACTTTCATGAACCAAAAGTTTAGAATATGTTTTTGTCAACAGTAAACAGTAAACGGTGTGGTGTTCAGTAGTGTATTTGATTTCATTTGTCAATACAGTACATTTCATTTAAAGCTGAATATTATAACCTTAATCATATAAAGCCAATTTGTGATTGAGACATGTTGCGTTTATTTTACAAGCTCATTGTGTATGGTTTAAAGGTGCACTTTGTGATAATGTCTTCAGTCTTGATGTCAAGGAGTTTAACTTTCTGTCTGGTTGTATTCAGCACATACAGGGAGGGCAGAACACTGACAAATCTCACCATTCTCTGTTATTGTTAGTGTTTTGAAAGTGGTTCACTGATTTATGAGGTTTCAAACTGCCCACCACTACACGGCATCACCTCGAAGCCCTCTCCAGACAAGAGGTGTGTGAGCGCGGCGTCCACCTGACTCTGAAGGCTGTACCGAGCACTTCAAAGGTAACCATCAGACGGACATACTAACACTAACTTCAGACAGTACACAGTGGACTCTCCAGGTCAAAGTTTAGAGAGTGTAAAGACTGTCCAGGCCATAGACTGTATAAAAAAGTGGACTAAGCAAGTGTGACGTCACCCATAGCGTTCAGCGCCGCTCAAATGAGGCTTGTGATGTAAACGGTTAAATCTGGAGTTATGAATAGGACAAAATAGTGAAAAAAAGAAATCTAATTCAGGATCATGTAGAGCGAATTAATATGATTTTTTTTAAGACCAAAATGACAAGGCTCACTGCAGAAATGAAGTAAGTAAGTACGTCTTTATTTATATAGCGCGTTCACGGACATTTTCTGTCCCCAAAGACACTTTACACAGCATTATTCATTCACTCTATCCCTGGTGATGGTAAACTACTATTGTAGCCACAGCTGCCCTGGGGCACACTGACAGACATGCGGCTGCCATGCCACTCAGCGCCATCGGTCCCTCCGACCACCACCACACACACACACACATGCACACGCACACACACACCACTTTCATACTAGGCAATGTGGGCGAAGTGTCTTGCTTAAGGACACAATGACTGAATTGATTGTATTTAACTGACCATGACTATCAACTGTTCATGCAGACCTATGTAGCATGTTTTGGGTTGATGGGGGAAACCGGAGCACCCGGAGGAAACCCATCCAGACACGGGGAGAAACATGCAAACTACAGCGAGAGGGGAGACAAGATCCCAATGTAAGTCGGTTGGAGCCAGGGTCAGAAGGAGCCAGAAGAACCTCCTGATGAACTTCCTATTTGGCACAAGGTGGCTAGTGCGTTAGCTATGTCCACTCATATATACGGTCTATGGTCCTAGACGTCCCTATAGGTGAGTTTCATTGTTGACAAAAGCGCACATTGCATGCTGGGAATTATTTTGGTCGGTGGTAATAAACACTAATTCAACATGACGGACGGAGCGAGAAAACACGTAAAGGGTAATGATCCCGGGTATTTATCCACTCTAACGGCAGAGGACCCAAGACCATTTGACCAAAAATTGGTCATAAGCATCGATGGAGCCAAATCACCCTTTTCAACCCCGACAAAAGGTGGACCAAACCAAATTTCTGGTCAGAATCGCTAACTACCTGGACAAATATTCACTTGGGCGATATCCACAATGACTTGGTGGAAACTCCTGGGCCATTCACAGCAGAAAAGATGAAAACCTGCAAGAGTCTCGATGTGTTGTTGAACTTGTTGGAGTCCATGCTTCTATGTTTCCTCTGCGAATGTTTGAAAGCCGTTTAATTCACCATTAGCTGTTCTTTTCACTCAGAATACGAAAAAGACATTTTTCTTCTTCCGTGCTTCTATTTGTGCATCCGATAATGAAGCAGGAATTTACCATTATCGGGGATAAATACACGAGGTTACGCACTGTGTTTGACCTCTATCGTGTTTCTTGCCTCCAACCAAAATATTTCCCAGCATGCAGCGCAGGCTTTTAATAACAATGACGTCAGCTGAAACTCGCCTATTTACCCGGGACAGTCCCTGTTTTGAACCCTGTGTCCCCTGTCCCAGCAAATTTATCCAAAACCAGTGATTTGCCACAGTTTTATACAAGAAATGTCAACTAATGCAAACAATAAATTATCATTTGTTTAGGTAAAATACAGAAAAGCTGCTTAAAAATGACCAAAACACAAAGAAAACTAAATCATGTTAGTCATGAATGGGCCAAGTGCAGGACAGTTTTCCTTAATCACGCACTCGTTTCACAATTTTATTATTACTAATCACCCCAAACTGGAGGTGTGTCACCCAAGTCAAAGTATGTGTACTGGGAAATAAACAAGACCCTTAAAGTTTGTCATAAGCTCCACATTTGCAGCACGCACACGTTTTGCGATGAGCTTCCCTATAATTTAATTGCTTTGCTTGGACAATCTTTGAATATATTTTTATGGGAATGGTGGGGCAATTTGTTTACATAGATGCCAGCAGTATAGGTCTTATTATTGTGCATTTCTGGTTCCGTGGAAGTGGTTGTGTGTCTGCATACTAACTCCAATGCAAAACTACTCTCTGCCGTTGGATGCTGAGCTCTTTGTCACCTGTCCATCACATACCGCCTTCCCTGTCTACCTAACCGCACTATAATTACGCCGCCGTGGTTCCTGGTACATTTGTATTGAACTTTATTGCCTCCTATCATCTCCCCCGG
This sequence comes from Boleophthalmus pectinirostris, assembly GCF_026225935.1. Classification (NCBI taxonomy): domain Eukaryota; kingdom Metazoa; phylum Chordata; class Actinopteri; order Gobiiformes; family Gobiidae; genus Boleophthalmus; species Boleophthalmus pectinirostris. The sequence continues at coordinate 6,367,461 of NW_026571175.1, forward strand.
GTGCTCCAATCAATGCCAAATGAGCCCATAGCTTTCACAGGAGGGAGGGGTCAAAGGGCACGCAGAACGTATGTGGATTCAATCATACCTGGAGATATAGAGGGCGAAGACATGGGGTTTTCAGATGGTACAACGGAGAAAGAGACGGCATGTAACAATTCTATTATTACTACAAACCACAAAACAAAAGTATATTAAATATTAACATTTGCAGAAATGGGCACAGCAACACAAGAAACGCAAAATGAGGTGAAATGCCTTGAAGTCTCACATAACTTTTTTGGAGGATGGTTCAGTTTGGATGTTTATTACGCTGAAAAACAGAAAAACATGTCTGTACGGTGAGCAGCTTGCATCTTCACAAACCTGACTCTTACATAGACTGGAGAAGAGTCTTCTCCTTCTTGTTCACATGGAAATGTTGTTCCAGAGTATTTTGAGCTTTGGGGATGTAGACAGACGAAGGGTTACTCAAGCCTGTGTGAATGAAATAAAACGCAGCTCCAGGTATGTTTTTGAGGAGGGAACAATAGTCTAATGCAGTGCTTCTCAATTATTTTCTGTCACGTCCTCCCTAGGAAGAATAAAACATTTCGCGTCCCCCACTCCACAGAATACGAATTCACAGACGCGACTCGACTCTCATCACTTCACAGGCATTATTTACTGTTTGCGCCGCATATGCCACGGACTGAACCAGGACTAAACCAGAACTGAACCAGGATTCACAGCTGGGGCAGGCTCGGAGGTGGGCCGGGTAGACTGTCGGGTGACCACAGGTGGAAGGACCAGTGCAGAGCTCGGCGCCCCATGGAGGTAAGAGCAGCCGTCATCCGATTGGGCTTTGTGGACACCCTACTGTGCGGTCTTGGAGTTCTCTCTCTTTTAAGTCCAAGATTAGTCCTGGTTTAGACCTGGTTTAGTCCTGGTTTCGCCCTGACCTGCCTGTGTGTAATTACTTCCCGCTAACATACCTGCCCGTAAAATTCCATAATGTTAAAACCCACTTGTTGCCTGCACCCGTTGGGTACCTGCGAGACTCAGTGCAGGACTCGGGGACAAATGGCACCCTCGCCTTCCATAGCCTATATATAAAAGTAAATGTTTTAGTCACGTCTCGAAAGCGACTCCCGGGACACACACATTATGCGTCCGTCCGTATTCTGCACTGAGCTCACTTGCGTCATGAGACAGTCCGCTCCTGTGTCCTCCTCGTCTTTAAAGATGATGTCCATGTTATACTTCGGGGCACTTACATCATCCAGCATGACAGACTATATCAGCTCCTCTGCTGGTTGTTACGCCACCTTATATGACGCTAACAGAGCTCGCTGGTTTACTGAAGTAGCATTCACAAAGCAGGATGATTGTTGGCAATATTCGGCATGTTATTGCTGAAAAATCTCAAGCGGCTTATCAGTGTGATTGGGGCGTAATGTCTTTAAGCAACGCCGTAATTTATTTGTCTTCATGCTGTTTGCTGCCAACATTTTGAGACACAGTAAACACAGCGGTTTTTTCTCGTTTCCCACCGTAGGCACAGTGAAGCCGAGTGCTACATACGCTTGACATACAGTTTGTTCTGTGCTGTATGTACGTATGCTTGGTGCAAAAACCTGACACTATACATGCATCCTGAATTTCGAACTGCCAGTCATCACGCAATGCATACTGGGAAGGATCCTCTGAAAAAGTGAGCATCAAACCCAGTGGGATGTGTCTATTGTCAAAACCGATCTTTTCGAGTCTTTTGAACCATATCACTTTTGTTTCTGGTTCTGATATTGTCATGTTTTAGTTATGGAATTCGGACATCGTATTTATGTGGTTGTTGGATGTTGTAACAGAGGAAAATGGGCTTTGGAAGTTTGCGAACTTCATAACTGCAAAAGGGAATTAGACCTGTGTGACTGCAAACCTCCGTTCAAACTGTTTCCCTTTCCAACGGAATTGGAAAATTGTGAAAGGCGAAGACAATGGGCAGTATTGATTCACAGGAAGTCCAAAATTTGGGATGCATGTATAGCGTAAATACTCCCTGCGCACACTCTGACAACTACTGGAGTGGATGTGCAATTACACTTTATTCTAATACGGCAAAAAACAGCATGTAGCCCCTGGCATTGCAGAGTCGAGTCCATTTGGTGCAATATCGGACCTTTAACTATAAATTGCAGTTTTCTTTTTGCTAAACCAAGAATAACTGAACCAATGAGACCAAGGTCAGTCTATTTTAGACATCGGGGCCATTTGGCAATGAGTGGAAATAGCTCCAAACCAGCCTCCATAACGTACTTCACCATGCTAGTGTGAGGCAGTGTTTTGTTTTGTTTAATTCCCTTTGTTGTATTTATATATTTATTTAACTTTTTAGACATTTAAAAAGAACACGCTGCTTGTCATTTTCATCTCCCCTTTGGTCTCTCTCTGATTTGAAGAAAATAAATGTTTTTGTGAGGAATTTCAATCTAAAACCAAATCCTGTTTTAACTACTGCTGCAGTCCCATTTGAAAAAGCCATCACAACATTAACAAAACTGCTATCTCAAAATGAAGGTTCATAATTACTGCCATTTGAATTCATATCAAGATTATTATTAAAAGGGACAAATTATGTAAATAGTGTTTTGTGAGTTTGAGAGAAAGAGAGATAGATGCTTTATTGATCCTGAGAGAAATTCAGGTTTTGCTGTAGTAACATTTCCACTGTGCTTCTTAGTGTCATTTGTGTTTCAGTCAAAGGTCTCAGTGCAGTTTAACAGGAGGACTGGTCAGGAAGGGTCAGAAGATCTTGAGGAAGAACCAAAAGTGTTCCTTCTCGTGTCACACCATTGTCAAGAGGGAACCAGGTGAACACAACAGGAAAAGCCCTCGTTCTTACTCCTTTGTCTATGTGTTTCCTCTGGAGGTCTTCTGTCATATTTGCTGCCACATAACGGGCTGTGTCTTGCCCCCAGACTTAGCGCTAAGTACAAGTGGGCGAGTCCAGGTGGGGCTGTACTTCTCTGCTGGAGGCTGGAATGGGACGGTACAAATACATATATGGTGACAGCATCTGAACCAATCTGTGACCACTGTGGCATTTTAAAGCACTGCCAGTGTGGGTAAAATCTGTAATCTTTGCCTCATTATCAGGCAGCACAGAGGAGTGTGGGAAAAAGTTATACATGCTCCGGAGCCTATGATGCAAGTACACACCAACAGAGGCACCAGGAATATAGAATTTTGAATGGGCCATGACGGAACTGACTGGGTTTGTGTTCCGAACACTCCGCACACACCTGTGCCCCTCATGCACGTGCACACATCAACCTTTTATAGTTTTCTCCCCGTTCGTTTAAGACCACTGTCTGTCTCATGTGCTCCCCATCCCACAGCAAACTCGCTGCTTTCTTGCTCACGCTCCCATCTGTCCCGCATTCCACTCCCATGCTTCACCTGTGGTACGAGTGTCCACCTCTGCTACCGCTGACCGATCACATTCTCGTCTCACAGGTCCAGTGCATTTGATCCCACACAGGTGGATGTCTCGGGGATTATGGAATACATTTATTGTCATATAAATGTTTCTGATGTTATGGACAGATATGATATGTGTGTGTGCTCCGCTGTCACAGCCCTGAGCTGTCAGTCCAGCGGGCGAGAGGCTGTGCTCTGCTGCGGGAGGGCATCTGGACAGCTTCCTGCACCGCACATGAACATGTTATGAATGTTAAGCATTTATCATCCTAATATATTTCCAAATAAAATAAGCCTTAAGCGTGTTACATGTTGTTTTTCACTGAACTCGTTTGAACTCGTTTGATATTTATTTTTACGATTTTGGCAGTTCATTGAACATGCCACACCGGCCCTCAGTCTGCTCCACTCCACCAGACGTTCAGACACACCGACTGTTTAGAACCCCACGCCCCGCACTTGCGCCAGCGCTGAGACTAGGGGCAAGATACGGCCCATGGTGTAAAAGTCCTGAAGCATCTCAAACATCCATAGCTAGTCCCTTATCTTGCTCTTTAGCTTGTCTCTTGCGCAGCCTCCATGGATACGGGAATAACAAACAGTTCATTTCACACAAACAGTTCATTCCCTCATAGTATTTCTTCTGAAGGTCTTCTGCCGCATTTGCTGTCACATTTGCTGTCACGTGTAGTGTAAAAAGCCTACGCTATATACTACCGGTCAAAAGTTTTAGAACGCCACACTTTTTCCAGTTTTTTACAGTTTAATGTTGACCAAAACATATTCTAAACTGTAGATTCATGAAAGTGTCCACCTTTGGCAGATATCACAGCTGAACACACTTGTGGCTCATACTTTTTTTTACAATAGAAATCAAATATTCTTCAGAAAGTTCTTCCCAAGTCTGCTGCAGAAGTTCCCATAAATGTGTGGAACTTGTAGGTTGCTTGACTTTCACTTTTTTCACTCTAAACCAGCTCGATGGGGTTTAAGTCTGGACACTGTGCTGGACACTCCATGTTTTCAAGCTTTACCATCTTGTTCTTTTTTCCTGAGGTAGTTTTGGCAGAGTTTGGACTTGGTGTTTTGTGATCTCTTATACTTTATATCATGCTCCACACCATTAAATGATTCACAACAAGATTTCCAGCCAACTATAGTTATGATTACAGAAATGGAAATAAACAAGAACACCTTTATTTTGTTAATTTAGTGTTTAAACTGTCAGAAAAAGACAATTTATTTCCTTGTAAATTGTCCCTGCATTTTGGATAGAATTTTCATTGTTTATGACAGAGGTAGAGGGATTTATTTTAGACCTCAGTGCTACTTCCTGTATTTATGTACTTGTCTTTTCACTTTTTTTTTCTACAAACTCCCACTCATCTACTGTAAAACTAACCAACGAACCAAAATAATAATTAGAAAAACATGAAAACGTGTGACATTCAGCGCTTCAGTCCGTATCTCCATTATAGCTATCAGTTGCGGTAGACCTCTTTATGCTGTGAGCGGTCACTGAGGTCATCTGATGGAGGCCGTGACCCCCGACCTCTGTGCGCTCTCCCCTGGGCTCTGTGCTGCCCCCTGTAGGCAGAGGCGGGTGATTATCTGCTCTGCCCGCTCTGGAGGCCATAAGTGAGGTCATTACTCCATATTGGGTGGACAGCGGCTGGAGGAGGTCGATAAAATGACTGCACCGCTGGGACCTGAGCGGTAAATAAAAACAGCTCTCACAAAAATGGGTTTGAGATGGAGTCTGATGGAGAGGATTTTATGTAATGATTTTAACAGTGTCTTTTCTGCCTCATTTGATGCTGTCTTGAATACATTTATGATAACTGTATTTTTCAGACTGTAAGGTGCATCAGTTTATAAGGCGCAATATCAATAATGTTGAATTCTCTCGTCTATTTTCATACATAAGGTGCATTAAGTGAAACAAACGGACGACACATGAGACTGATCTTTAGCCCAGACGTCCACGATTCATTGGCGTAATTCACCCGGCGTTGCCTCCCTGTCTTGGTGAATGTGAATGTGTATTAATGAATGTGAATGTGTTTAATGCACTTTGTGATTTACATTTTTGTCAGGGAATTTACCCCAGTCAAATAAGTTTTTATAGCAAATTCGTACAAATTTCAAAAAGAATAAGACATTAAAATCAAATAAAAACAAATCTAACACAATTGAGATTTTGAAAAATTTAATGAGTCTGTTGTTCAGACTGTTCCAGGTTTTAGCTGCATGAACCTGAAACGCTGACTCCCCTTTTAGTCCTGACTCTGGCACCAGCAGGAGGCCGGTCCCTGAGGTCCTCAGAGTGCGAGATGGTTCATATGACACTAACATGTCACAGATGTACTTTGGTGCTCGGCCATGGAGAGACTTGTACACAAGCAGAGCTGCTTTAAAGTCTATTCTCTGAGGCACAGGAGCCAGTGCAGAGACCTGAGCACAGGACTTATGTGCTCGTACTTCCTAGTTCGAGTAAGGACCCGAGCTGCAGCGTTCTGGATGTAATAACAAGCCAGAGACACAGTGGTTCGTTTTACTTGCCCAAGGAGTGCGAGAGAAACTACCTATCTCTACCTGACACTGAAGTTCCTCTCACTCCTCACAGCTCTTTTATTCTACCACATTACACAATAGATTACGTTACATGTTGTTCAAATGTTACCTATGACTAACAAGCTTCGGCTGACACTGCACCCGATTACACACTTGATTTCATGTTCCAGGTGACAGACAGTCCCATCGTAGGTCCCCAGGGTCCCGTGTCAGCCTATGATGTTTACAATCACTAGTTGTTTTTCCTCAGTATTTAGGTTAATGAGTCAGCGGACACATCAACCATATCAGCTGATGTTTTTATGTTACATACAGCTTGAACAAAACAAAACACAAAGCGATTTTGATAATCTTATATTGTACAATGATTAATACTTTAAATGATTCATACTTTAAGTGAGTAATACTTATACCATAAAAATTCTCTAACAGTTTTACAGAAACAAAACTTAAAACCACATTTATAAACCAGTTTATGCTCATTTGCATAAACTATAAGCACTGAAAAAACAGCTCACTCCTTGTGCCCTGATGCGGTTCAGCTTTTGTTGGACTAAAGGACGTGACTCAGTGGAAGATGAGTGTTCTCTCTGTGGGAGAGATGTGCTGTTGATGGTGAGTCTATTCTGTGCTTCTATCGCGTTGGTGATGGTTCATGTGAACCTATTCAGAGATTATAAATCTATATTCCTGCGAGGTTCCTGACAAGGGTAACCATAATGCAACTTCATACCTTCTCAAAGTTGTACTTAAACATTCTGACAGATTTTTGAGCGCCGTGTACCACATAAAATTGGTTCGAGGTCAGTAAGTACAACAAGAATTAATATTTAAGAATGCACCTGATTATAAGGCGCAGTTGATTTTTGAGAAAATTATTATAGGATAATTATTATAGGATTTTAAGAGTGCCTTATAGTTCGAAAAATATGGTAAACTAATGCTCCTCATTACTATATGTACTTCCTTTTATGAAATCTCATTGAACCCATTATAGCATGTGACTAACAATCTACATACTGTTACTGAGAACATTTAAAGCTACTATTTTTAATTAAAATGGCTGACCCGCCCCTGTTGTCTACTCACATATCACCACTACCAGTGTGAGTAACTGAAACATATATTCAGAATTTTGAGTGACTATTCTGGTACAGTTACTTTTTCATTTGGAATATTTAGAATACAGTTTCTAAAATCAAAGGGATGCATGGCAGTACTAGATCACACATTTTAGGCTCCAAACTGCACGAGAACAACAGAAAACATTGCACTTATAGCGTGTGTACGTGCGAGTTTTACTTCTTCCTCCTTCCTTCCTCTAATTAGTGATAGGAAATGGAGAGCAAACAGTGAAACACATTTAAAGCTGTTTTTATAAGATGTTTTTTTATAATTTAAATGGAACACTGCATGAAAATATTCACAGTACAGTACTCTGATTGGACCATGTATCAAAATATATTATTTTAAAGCAGGTATTGAGTATTCTGTAACTAAGTACATTTTCAAAGTGCTGTAATAAAATCAAATCACTTACAGATGGTCGACTTAAAAGTACCATTCAGACTTTTAATACTGCTTTTAAGTTTTTTATTGATCGCAAACCTGAACTAAAGAGCTGTAATCTCTGATAAAATTGGCCTCTGCTTCATTACTTTGTCTGTTTGAAGCTGTTTGAAGCTGTGCATGTGTCTGGAAAGTCATGCATGTGAATACTGGCAAAACACAAAAGTGAGCGCTAGAAACTATAGTTCTATACTTTGAAAAGCTGATTTACTTTTATTTTGAGATGACATTAAAATGAGTCTGAACACCTAGACTCCACTCACAAGCACATTTAAAACAGAGCTTTTTTCACATTTTTTCAACATGGTCACACATAAACACAAGTCTACACTGTACATTTATTATACAAACACACTATATATATATATATATATATATATATATATATATATATATATATATATATATATATATATGTGGCACTGAAAAACATGGACACCCTAGAAACATACAGGTTTAAAGAAGCTTATGGAAGCTTAGAGAATGGAACTGCTAAACTGGGGAGTATCTGGAGGACTAAAGGGAGAGTGAGAAGAGAGGAAAAAGGTCTGGAGGACTAAAGGGGAGAGTGAGAAGATTTAAAAAAAAGGGTCTGGAGGACTAAAAGGGACAGTGAGGGGAGAAGGATCTGGAGGAATAAAGGGGAGAGTGGGGGGGGGGGGTCTGAAGGACTAAATGGGGGAGAGTGAGAAGAGAGGAGAGGGGTCTGGAGGACTAAAGGGGAGAGTGGGGGGGAGAGGGGTCTGGAGGACTAAAGGGAGGAGTGAGGGGGGGGAGAGGAGGGGAGGGGTCTTGAGGACTAAAGGGGAGAGTGAGGGGGAGGAGCGGAGAGGGGTCTGGAGGACTAAAGGAGAGAGTGAGGGGGGAGGAGAAGGGTCAGGAGGACTAAAGGGGGAGAATGAGGGGGGAGGAGGGGCGGGGTCTGGAGGACTAAAGGGGAAAGTGAGAAGAGAGGAAAAGGGTCTGGAGGACTAAAAGGGAGAGTGGGGGGAGAGGGGTCTGAAGGACTAAAGGGGGAGAGCGAAAAGAGCGGAGAGGGGTCTGGAGGACTAAAGGGGAAGAGTGGGGGGGTCTGAAGGACTAAAGGGGGAGAGGGGAAAAAGAGGGGGGAGAGGGGTCTGGAGGACTAAAGGGGGAGAAGTGGGGGGGGTCTGAAGGACTAAAGGGGAGAGCAAAAAGAGAGGAGAGGGGTTTGATGGACTAACGGGGACAGTGAGGGGGGGAGAGGTGGAGTCTGGAGGAGACTAAAGGGGAGAGTGGGGGGGTCTGAAGGACTACTAAAAGGAGAGGAGAGCAAAAAGAGAGGAGAGGGGTTTGGAGGACTAAAGGGGAGAGTGAGGGGGGAGGAGAGGGGTTTGGAGGACTAAAGGGGAGAGTGAGGGGGGTAATCAGAAACTCCTGTCTGTACTCAGGGCAGTGCTTTGTGATGTCATGTAGTACTTGAAATTGCAGAGCGGCGACAGGAGGAGGCAGACTCTCCAGAAAGCTACAAATGTACCCAGCTTGCACTAAAGTTGCTGGGAGTGGCATGCTATTAAAATAACATATGTTTAGAAACAAACAAACAAAAAAAAAAAGCAGTAAGAAAAAAAAAAAAGGGGGGGGGGGGGGGGGTTCGAGCAAATGTTCTGAACTCATCCACCTCATTATTCCCGTATAAATAAATATTGTCTTTGAATTGTAATGCTTTTGCAGATCCACAAGTTGCAAAGATCTCACATTTTTACAGTGAAAATTAACACGTCCCCATCACGTCTCTTGTAACGAGGAAAGCCTGATGGATTGTGGGAAAGTGTTGCGTTGGCTGCACTTGGGGTTTTCCTGTTTCTGACTGTTAACGAGTTCCCAAATTAGTGGTTCGTCACCTCGGCAGGATCTTCAACACCTCGTGCACCTCGCCATCCGAACAAGCAGAAACTGAGAAGAAACACTCGACTGTCAAACTGCAGCTCAGAGATACTGCTCACAACTCAAGACTTTACAAGGAGTTTTACTACATACAAACTTATGTTAAAGCTGCACTGTGTAACTTTTCTGCTTGTCTTTATGGAGATGTGACTGCTTTACCTTCTGCTCCTCAGTGTTGTATTAAACTTTCAATTTTTGTGTTGACTGATTTAAAGATGTTTTACTACTTACAAATCCCTTGAAAAGCATGCATTCTTACCTTGTGTGTGGGGTCACCTTTCCACAGATCTGACCTATAACTTGATGATGGTGTCAGCTGTTTGTTTCCATAGAGACAGACAAGTTTAATGCCATACCGTAGAACATACCATGCACCAGAAAAGTTACAAACAGAATCTTTAAATGGCTCATAACACTATTTCCTGACCTGTGTTATAATGTTGTTTCATCATCACAAACCTGGAGATATTTAACACTCCACCGTATGATGTCATGTGATAATTCAGGAAGTGCTCCACTGTGTTTTTAAACTCTGTACTAGAGCCCTGCACTCCCGCAGACCCAATGCAAAACAGAGAGGTGCCGGACACATTTCGAAAGCTTATTGCAGGTGCGGATGGAAGCAGTCCCGCGAACTAAATATGAGTTTAAAGTAAAATATACAAATGATGAAAGTAAGTGTATCAAAGCTGCCTAAATTTGCATGTCTGGTCTAATCCCGTGCACATTTAGACAATTCCTTTCCGCTTCTCTGTGTTTGATAGAGCTTAAGAAAGTGAACGTCCCCATTTTGTGGGATTTGCGGGCGGGACTGAAAATTACAATTCTTTGCAGGAGCGGGCAGGAGCCAGCGATGAGTGTGTATACATGCACACTAATAACCCGGTTATTAGCCATATCCCGGTTATGTCATTATTCGGGTTACTGTGTTTACATGCGCACTGAGAAACCGGGATACTCATATCCGTGTACACATGATCAAATGGAGTATCCCGGTTTCTTGACATAATCTTACAAATGTGCAAGCGCAAAAATTAACTTAAATCAATTTCATAAACCAGGAAAAATACAAACCGTGAGCTCCTTTAGCATAAGAAGCTAAGGAGCTACGAGATCTCCCACAATCCACTGCACAGATCAAACCCAACAGATTCTTTATTAAAATCTTCTGCATAAATAAACTCAACTTTACAACATATAAACCATAAACACTGTAGAGCCACATCAGCCCGTTTGATCAGATAATTCAGCTCTGATCACATTTGTTTACATTTTACAGAAATGAAACTTAAGATCGCATGGCTAATTAGCATAAACTGTTAGCGGTGATAAAAACAGCTCGCTCCATGTGGCGCTGATGCGATCAGCTTTTTTGGACTAAATGACATGACTCTGTGGATTATGAGTGTTCTTTTTATGACAGAAGAGGTGCTAATGATGGTAAGTGTGTTCTGTGCGTGTGTTTTATAGGAGATAGCTCATGTTTTAGCTTTTCAGCGATCACACGAGTGCGGGTCATATAAGTGCAGACTGTACGTGTGCAGATTTAGCGCAGCTCTTAATGTTACAGTTATTTCACTCATGTATGATCACTTTATTTATGTTGATCAATTTATTTATGTCGTTACTGTTGTGGTGAAAAGACTGGAAAGTGTTTGTCTTTTGAACGCAGGCACACTCAACTTTATGTTGCAGTAACTGGGATACTGAAACTGGTGTACTGCGTATACATGCACCATCAAGAAACCGGGATACTCAAAAAACCCGATCATAACCGGGTTATTGATATGCATGTATACGCACTCAATTACTTGGACACCAGTGAGCATTCCAGCTCATTACATACGTCACAACCGCAGCGACTGGTTAAATTAAAAAAGTACCCGCCTACCATCGAGCAAACAAATCCTAATGCTGCAAGGTCAGACGATGATGAATCAGGCTAAAAGGTCCATTCCTCCTGCTCAGAATTGAATGACTGCTTTTTACCTTAGCAATGAGCAGATTTCAAATGAGGTGTTTTTATTCACTCTAAGTATCAGTGAGACTTTCCTGCTTAAAGATGCATTGTGTAATTTTTCTGGTGAAGGGTCCATCAGATGCTTTTCTCCATGGAGCTGTTACTGCTCTGTCTGCAATGCTTCACAGTATGGCATTAAACCTTTCTATCTTCACGGAGACTAAACCAGACCAAGTTACAGGTCAGATCTGTGGAGAGGCGACCCCGCTCACAGTCAGAATGTCTGTTTTTCTAGATATTTTTGAGCTCTAAAACCACCTGTAATTGAACATTCTAAGCAGAGCAATAAATAACATGTATAAAAACAAGAAGACGACAGACCTCCAACCAAAAAGTTACACAGTACACCTTTAAATATAGGTCATTTGATGTTTAATAGCTGTGGAATATGATTGAATAATAACTGGAAAAAGTGGAAATTTCCAAAGCACTCATGCAAAATACAGGATTACTCAAATTAAAATACAACGGAACATAACAAAGGAACATTACAGGGTAAAAAACACATAAAAAGTTAGTTTGATTGTGTGTTGAGAGGAAGGAGAGGTTGGGTATTTCGAACCGTCCCTTCTGATTTGACACTACTGTATAAACTGAAATCATTTGAATAATTACGAGATCATTTGCAATAAAAACAAGAAAAGTCTATTTTGTGTAACAAAGAGTTTCTTATTAATCATCAGTTAAACTCTGGACTACAATCTTACAATCTCAAAAGGTCACAAAGGGAAAAAAAAGTCAGAATAAGTGAAGTCTAGTGTAACTGATTATTACTGCCTTAAAAATGTGAAAAACAGATCTAGTTCCTTTTCAAGTTTGCAGTGGTCCAGAGTTGTTCCTCACTTACCTTATGCATTCCAAGCGTCTTAATTATTCACAGCAATGACCGCACTTAGCATGCTAATACGCAGTTCCTGATTCTCAGACAAGAAAAGAAAAACAAACAGGAAAATCATTTATAATTAGACTGAGAGAGCAGGCAGTGGACTTATTTTGACCTGAAGAGCTGCTTGTACAATGTATGAGCAAAAGGACTATTAAGCTGAACAGAAATGTATTGACAAAGTGAAAGTGGTGATTTTCTAGCGTAGAGTTTTGAATAGTTACAAACACACAAGTTTCTTATCATTTGGTGCACTATGTGGCCCTGTACCAACCCTGAACCACCTTTCAAAACTGTAATATTTTAGCACAAAAATCAAAATACAGGAGGAAAATGATTATCAGCTATTTTGTATAATTTTATCATGTGAAATCTAATTAATCAACTCTCTGCGCTACAATCAGCCCTGGAAGCCAGCGGGCCACCTTTTTTACACTGTGAAAAACAGAACTAGTTTTTTCGAAACAGTTTGAAGTGACTCGCACACTCCAATTAAAACATTCAGAACACTCTCATTATTCACCACAATGAGTTTATGAACACGTCTCACAACTTTCAGAGACCACTGCGGAGTTTGGGAATCAGAGTAAAGCTACCAACAACCAGCATGCTAAGGCACATTTCCTGATTCTCTGACAAGAAAACTCTTTATAATTAGATGCAGACATTGTGTGCCAAACATATTTTGATCCGAATAGCTGCAGATACAGTACATCTATACAGAGGCAAGGCACATTTTTGTCTTTAAAGGTCCTATATTATGCAAAATTGACTCTTGTGAGCTTTTAGCCATGTTAGAATGTTATTACCTGGAGGTATGTCTGAGTGGCCCTTCATAATCCATGTGTCATTTGTTCATTTGTTTTTCAAAATAAAACCAAAAATAAGAAAATGAAAAAACAACTATTTTCTTCATTATTTGTCTCCAAAAGGAAAATGAAAAAAAAAAAAAAAAAGATAATGATTTGTTTTTTCAGTTTTTGATTTTGTGTTTAAATGAATAATGGAAAAAACGGAACTGAACCAGGACTGAACCTGGTCTGAACGGGGACTAAATCAGGACTAAACCAGGATTAAACCAGGACTAAACCAGGATTAAACCAGGACTAAACCAAGTCTAAACCAGAACTGAACCAGGACTAAACCAGGATTAAACCGGTCTCAGTCCTGGTCTGGTCCTGGTCTGGTCCCGGTCTCAGTCCCAGTCCTAAACCAGGAATAAACGAGGACTAAACCAGGACTAAACTGGGCTCAGTCCTGGTCTTAGTCCCAGTCTCAGTCCCAGTCTGAGTCCCGGTCTCAGTTCTGATCACCCGACAGTCTACGCGGGCGCACCCCCAGGTCCGTCCCGACACTTCTGGTTCAGTTCTGGTTCAGTCCAAGTTTAGTCCTGGTTTTGTCCTGGTTTAGGACTCAGACTGGGACTAAGACCAGGACTGAGACCAGGACCAGACAGGGACCAGACCAGGACTGAGACCGGTTTAGTCCTGGTTTAGACCTGGTTTAGTTAAAGTCACAGAAACGGGAAACGGTCGTTATCTGTTTTTTCCATTATTCATAACACAAAATTGAAAACTGAAAAAACAAATTATTATCTGTTTTTATCATTTTGGTTTTGGAGACAAATAATGAAGAAAATTGCTGTCTTATTTTTGGTTTTATTTAGAAAAAATGAATGAACAAATGATACACATACTCTTCATTATTAGTCTGTCTACATCTCCAAAGCTCAAAATGCTCTGTTGCATCTTGTGATGTCATGACGCAGTAGTTTTCATGTTAACAGCTGCATTTTACCTTTTCAGTATGGAGTTTCAAAACACAGTGGAGCACCTGTATTACCACATGACATCACAAGTTTGAATGGAGCGTTTTCCATTTAAGAGAAGAGCACAGACTAAAAATACGCAGGGCAAAATGCAACTTCAGGTCTTTTTATGACGAGGAAACAACATTATAACAGAGATCAGAAAATAGCGTAATATGGACACTTAAACTGTAAGGTAAAGGGTGAATAAGTCTAGTGATGAAGTGAAAGCAGTGATTTGATATCGTAGTATTATGAATAGCTCCAAAAAACATGCACTTCCTCTCATCTCTCCAAAGCTCTTAGCTGCTACCCGCTCAGAACCGCCTTTCAAACCTGTGGCATTTTATCACATTTCTCTTTTACCGTTGGGGACTTCCAAAACACAGTGTCAGTCCTCATTGTGAGCTTATGTAAAGACATGTCTGAACTCTTTAAGACGCTTTCCAGCCTTTTAACAGTTCAACAAAAGACGCTGTCACCAATTTGATTCAAACTCCCTCCCCTTCTTCTGCCGCTCCTCTTCCTCTCCCTCTCTTTCCCCATAATAATCGCACATTTAAGACGGTTGGAAATAAAACGCCTCACTCACATGTCAAGAACCATTGAATTCCTTCGACGTTTTGCACCCTGAAGGTACAAATCTGACTTTTCCATTTGACAACGCCGCACGCTGACAGTCTGCGTGTTATATCGGATACTGTGAAATGTGCCGTTTTGTATTGACTTTGGGTGTCATTGGAGGTGATGTCTCTTTAAAGGTCCTATACTACGCAAAATTGAGTCTTCTGAGCTTTAAGTTAGACTGCTGTTATGTCATCGAAAACAGACCTGGGGCTGTGTTTTGTTTCATTCGCACATGATTGAGTAACCTGCATTATTAGTCTGTTTACATCTCCGAAGCTCAAAATCTCAAATGCTACATCTCAAGCTCAGCTCAAAAGGCTCTGTTCCACCTTATGATGTCATGAAGTGGTAGTTTTAAGTTAACAGCTACATTTTAAGATAAGATAAGATAGATAAGATATGCCTTTATTAGTCCCACAGTGGGGAAATTCCAATGTTGCAACGCGCAATTCAAGAACAGCAGGAAAAAGATAACATGCAATAAAACAGATAATAAATAATGGCTTAAAAATAATTTAAAAATAGACTTAAAAATAATTGCACATAGATATAGTAAAATGGCATATGTTCAGTTTACCTTTAGATTAAAATGAAACAAAACAAATCACTGTATCGGAAACGATTTGCATTCAGACACGTCGTTTCTGTGTCCGTTTCCTATCCACACAGTAACACGAAACCACCTGAAACGCTGGTCACGTGACTAGACCGTGATGATATCACCTGGGCGTCAAAAACAAGGAAGTGGAGCACAGTGTCTGAAGTTGCAGCAGCCGATTTCGAGTCAAGGAAGATGGCAAATGTGAAAGTACTACTTTACTTTAGCTCTAGCTCCACTGTTTCCCGTTTGTCTATGGTTTGTTTAAACTGTTTTCCGCAATAACGTCACAAAACCGATGTCACGAACCCAGTGAATCAGGAAGGTGCAAGTCACAGTAACGTGGTCCAATAAGGACGGCAACTAGAGCTCCTACGTCAGAGTATCAACGTTTTCAGGCGTCCACACAGTGCTGGATCAGATCTGTACTCGGATGAATTTGTGGGAGCTGGCGGCACCAGATCGTTCCGTCTCTGGGGCCGTTTTCCATTGGATTAGTGTGAATGAACACTGCATCCACAACGATAACGACTCAAATCCGTACTAGTGTGGATGGGGCCCGAGCTCCGTAGAGATTGGCAGTTCAAGGGCAGAAATTATCCAAATGATTCTAGTCAAGCTGTATGGAGTTTAAAAACACAGTGACAATTTTCAGTTCTTTTTTTAATGTTCACAGTCTCAAAATTCCACAACAGTAGTGTAACAGTACTCTTACTTGAGTAAAAGTTGTGGCTCCTCTTCCCTCTGTGAGTAAGTCTGCAAGTGACAAAAGCTTCATATTGACAATAAGTGTTGTTCAGATACCATTTTTGGAATCTGATCTGAGAACGATACTTGGCTTTAGTACTCGACGATACTGATAACATATAGTGTGAAAAAGTACACTTAAGCTAATCAGTTTGTTATAGTACAAAGGCAAGAAAATAAAAGACTATCTTTATAGAAAATCTACAAGAATAAATGAGGTTTTGACGACTAATTGGTTAAAAGTCAAACGCATAATAGTCTTGATAAGAAATTGTGCTGATTTAAGCAGTTTTTCTTTTCTACTTGGTCACTTCCTATCACAGTGCATAAATAAAAACAACAGTGAGGCCTGTATCACATAATTAATTCTGCAAGTCAGTGTTAGTCTGTTGTAGCGCTGCACTCCCACTTTAGATTTTATTTTAAGTTAAGCGTCCACACAAAAAGCTAAATAGAAGTGTCAAAGATGTAACAAATGTATTTTCTCTTATTATTTTCATGTTTAATTTTACCTTTAGCTCAGTAGAGATTGGAAATTCCAGGACAGAAATGATCCAAATGATTCTAGTGAAGGTGTCCAGGTCTGTTTGTGACAACATTAGAACAGATCAGAGAATGTTACAATCTGAGCCCTTTAAAGAACACAGTACTTACTTTTTTAACCGTTTGAAGAGGGTATTGTAACGCAAAATCAATGTCTTCAGAGCTTTCTTACATGTTATACTATTGCCTTCTCAAAAACATCCCTGAAGAGGACATCATCCATGTATGTCTTAGTAATTTAGTGATCTTATGATTAGCTGTAAGATCCCACAAGCCTGCATCACCCATACTCTTCAAAAATATACCATAGTTCTTGGTTCATTCATTCATGCTTGTTTATTAATTCACTAATCTCAAGCCTCTCATATTCTCTGAGAACTAAAAAAAAAAAGTCATATTGTCAGTTTTGTTGCATCATAGGTAAAAATCCTGACTTTTTCAGCCGATAAACCATCACCAGATCAAGCTCTGTGGTCAAACTGTGTTCAAAACATTGGACATGGATGTGTAGTTTAGTGTGTTTTAAATATGAAATACCAAAAACATGTTTCAAAGAGAATGAAAGCCACAAGAAAGCATAATCTGTGATCTTTAACCTGTGGCTTAGTAAAGTGAATACTAGTACTTATTTTCATTGGATTTTTGGACTAAAAAGTTGCAGTCTGATTTCATGGCTGTTTATTTGAGGAGAGAAAATATCCCAGGTGGATATTTAACATTTAATGTAGTCATAATTTTGTGATTATAAATAGCAGAGGTGCACTAAAGATGATGTTATTAGCCTGTAAGAGACTGCGCAGTGTTAAAGTGTATTTATATAAAGGTAAATCAAAATAGTTTAAAGGGGTACATTAGTAGTAAGGGCTGATTAGGGCTTTTATGAGGAGCGACCACATGCGAATAGGAAGTACAGCTCACCTTATAACTGGGAGGTTGGCAGTCTGATCCGATGCAGCACAAACCAGTGGGTATCTCTGTTGTGTCATTGAGCAACTCACTTCACCCACTAAAAATGAATATACAGTACAATTCTCCTCCAAGTAGTTTTCAGACAGCATACTTTTACTCCTACTTGAGTAAAATAGTGTGTAGTGTTATGGAAATCTTTATATCAGTGATCTTTTACTGGGTCTAGGCTGATCATAAATAGTGCATCAGATGTCTACTGTTAAGCAAAGTTATCACAACCTCTTGATCATAGTTTTGATACTTTCTAGCTGTAATTCTAACTGTTATCTACGTAGAACACTTTGGCCTTGTGCTCTATTTACTAGTCTATGGTTTATCAGGGGTGCTCACACTTTTTCAGCATGCGAGCTCCTTACAAAATGACCAAGTCATAATGATCTACCTAATACAAAGCCAAACAAACTGCACTGAAACACTCTGTGCCCCTTTTTTGGACCCTCACCCACAGTTTGAGAACCTCTTCTTTAAGAGAACTTCCTCTGGCACTTTACACAAAACTGTGAAAAAAAGTGAAGGAAGATTTTTAAACCTGTTTTTTAAAGTTCCAAACTGGAGTTTCATTCTTTTCTGGTTTTGCAGTGATATTTACCAGCCTCTGCACATTTACCAAACCAAACGCACATCGTGACAAACACAGATGCATTTGTGGGGGCGGCGTGCTGACGTGAGGCAGATGGACAGGTAGGATGTTTAGGAAGTTGAACCTGTCCTGTGATGCACACTGGTACACGAGGGCACACGCTGTTGCAGACGAGCCGTGCATAGGGAGCGTGTGTGTTTGTGATGTGCCGTAGAGTCTCCGCAGGTTTCAAATGAGCGCACAGGCTGCACTGAGACGCCCCACACGCTCCTGCACCCGCTACAAGTTTATTGCCAACAGCAGCGGCCGTAATGTGAATATGATCACACTTGTTGAGTGTCAGACCTTGAGTGAGAGACAAGACCGAGTCCAAACGCAATTCCGAGACGAGACACGGCGATCTACCCACATGACCTTGGCGATTGACTGGTAGATCGCGATCGACGTATTGGGCACCCCTGGTTTATATCAATCCTAACTTGATATTCTACAAATTTTTGACTCAGGCTTGTGTTGACCTGTTCTGGATGAGAATAGGTCTTATCTTATGTATCTGTATCATCCCTGTACCTTATGCACCCCATTGGGTATAAAGACTGTATACAATGTTACAGCTGAAGTCCAATTTATGGCTGTGCGTCAAATTGTCTGCAGAGAGTCTGCGACATCGTGAAACCCCTCAGCAGAGCTACTGACATGCACCTGTTAGAAATTTTCTGACTACGCATCGAAACAACGCAGACAGACAATGCTGACAATAAGGGCTGTGATTGGTCCTCTCTCATTTCCGGTACTCAGCTTTCCCGCCTCATTTTACATACATGAACACCATATTTAAATCCTAGCCTCCTAGTGTTCCAATCAATTACTTTGCAGTGCATAGACCTCGATGCAGATCCATGGATCAAAAACGACAGCGACAAGGCGGCGGCAGTGTCCACTGAGTCGACGAAGAACTATAATTCGCCCTTTAGGGGCAAGACGTTTTGTGATTGTGTGCACAATTGCTTCAGTAAATCAGACTCCTTGATTCAAAACAACTTTTCAGTTCTTTTTTAATGTACGCAGTTTAGAAATTCCACAGCAGTAGTGTAACAGTACTCTTGAGTAAAAGTTGTGGTTCCTGTTCCCACTATGAGTAAGTCTGCAAGTGACAAAAGCTTCATATCGACATTAAGTGTTGTTCCTATACCATTTTTTTGATCCAATTTGATACCCATACTTGACCTCAGTGTACTCGACGATACTGATACCAGTCCGATACAGCATAGTTTGAAAAAGTACACTAAAGTTAATCAATTTTGTTATAGTACAAAGGCAAGAAAGTAAAAGACTATCTGTATAGAAAAGCTACAAGAATAAATGAGGTTTTGACGACTAATTTGTTAAAAGTCAAACGCATAATAGTCTTGATAAAAAATTGTGCAGATTTAAGCAGTTTTACTTTTCTACTTGGTCACTTCCTATCACAGTGCATAAATAAAAACAACAGTGAGGCCTGTATCCCATAATTAATTCTGCAAGTCAGTGTTAGTCTGTTGTAGCGCTGCACTCCCACTTTAGATTTTATTTTTAAGTTGAGCGTCCACACCAAAAGCTAAATAGAAGTATCAAAGATGTAACACAAATGTCTTTTCTGTTATTATGAGCATGTTTAAGTTCACTAGTGTGGGTACCAGAACAAGCCTAAACAGCTGTCCAAAAGGTTACTCAGTACTTCAGTAGTATTATTTATGTTGAGGAGAAAATTCAGTTTGTCGACTGGACAAAAGTTAGTTTGGACAATAGTAGTATTATTTATCAGGTCACTATTTTTACTTCTACGTTTAGCCTGTAGAAAAATGGTAACAGTTAATCAACTTGACCTTATGCATCTTATGGATTCTGAACCGAGGGGTGACTAGGACTATATCCTGTCTACATCTGCTAAATTCAATGTTTTTCAATTGTTAATTGCTATGGCAACTAATAATGTGATGATACAGTATCGATATCATGGGCTGCTGTATCAATATATCACCAAGAGTATTTTTTGGTATATTTTACTAAATTATTTTGTTACAGCTACAGTTTTGTTGCTTCTTTAGTGGAAGGAAACTCGTTTATGTGACACATTTGACATTTTCACTGTTTTGGTGAATAAAATGTTTGTGTTTCATATTAACTTTGCCCAAGACGTGGTTAAGACTTTTAGTATCACAGCCTTTATTTAGCCATTATTTTGTATTGAACGACAACAAATCGATTTGAAATGAATCATATCGAATCGAAAGTGCACTGTATCGAGATATGTTATTGTATTGTGGCCTATGTATCGAGGTATGTATCCTAATTTAGATTGAATGAGTCGAGTTCAGTTTATTTTTTTTAGTTTGCTAAGAATGGATG
This sequence comes from Boleophthalmus pectinirostris, assembly GCF_026225935.1. Classification (NCBI taxonomy): domain Eukaryota; kingdom Metazoa; phylum Chordata; class Actinopteri; order Gobiiformes; family Gobiidae; genus Boleophthalmus; species Boleophthalmus pectinirostris. Next base: position 6,388,133 of record NW_026571175.1, read on the forward strand.
ACACAGACCTTTAACTTTGAGGATTTGAGATTTTGAGGATTAAAATGTTTATGTTTCATATTCACTTTGCACAAGAAGTGATTTAACAAAGACATTTAGTATCACAGCCATGATTTAGCCTTTATTTTGTATTAAACCGTATCAAATCGGTTTGAAATATATCATATCAAACTGAAAGTGCACTATATCGAGATAAGTATCGTATCGTGGCCTGTGTATCGAGGTATGTATCGTATTGGCAACTTTTTTAATGATACCCAGCCGTAATGGCAACAGTCCCAGATTCTCATCATTCTGAAACCCATGGACAGAGGAGAGTAGTACACAGTTACATTTACTTTTTGAAGAAAATTTAACTTTTCTAGAAGCTTACTTTTACCCCTACTTAAGAATTTTTTTTTTTATTGGACAGTGAGACAGTACTCTTTGTGTTTCTTGGACCGTGATATAATTTTGTTTATTTTTCTCTCATTTTTGTGCCTATCCTTTGAAAAATGTATGTTTGTTCTTCCACTTGCATTAACTTCAAATTATAAATCTGATGTTTCCCTTGAAGTTACTCTTACTTGATTTGTAGTTTTTCTAAATACTTTTACACTTACCTGTGTAAATCCTGACCACTGCTTTTTGAAGTAACATTTCTGACTACTTTACCCACCTTTGCTCCCTATTGAGAAGCATTATTTGTTTATTTTATAATTATTTTGCCGCTTGTTTTACTTCCACTTCTGTGATTTATTGACCTTTTGCGTGGATCCCACCTTGACAACTGAGGGATTATAGGCGTGTATCCTGTCTATCTCTGCTCTGATCAATTCAGTGCATGTTTTTCAGCTTGATGTTGCAACATTCAGAGAACTTTTTTTTCATTCTGAGGTATAATATTTTGTTAATCACTATGGCAACCGTCCCAGATACTCATCTTTCTGAAACTCACAGATCCACATTTCATTTCTCCGTCTCTACAGAATCATATTTTCCATTTGGCTTGGCTCCAGCTCTGAGCATTTCCTCTCCTCCGTGTTTTTACTCTCTGGGCTCTCTCAGGTGACAGTAACAAACCTCCTCATCCACGAGCCCGATTCATTTTGTCCCAGTATTCGTACCATTTCATCCAGAGCTCTGTGCGTGGATGTTCGTGTGTGTTTATGTGCGTTTATGCGTGTGTGTCTGTGTGTGTGCGTGGGGCCATGGTCAGCCCGGAGAGAGCACATCCAAATCTTTAGTTTTCACATCATGTCGCGGTTTGGAGGAGTTTCCATGACAACGGCAGAGGCTAACAAAGAGCCTGAAGCAGCACTGAAAACTAATGTTGATTTGTAGTTGTTTTCTGTGAGTCTTGTCTCGCTATAGGGGACATACAAGCAAACTAATGAGCTTTACTCAGTCATCAATGCAAGTGTTCACTATCTGGTGTTTGATAACAGATCTTTTAAAAACCTATCTTCTTTTGTCTTGCATGTAATAGGCCTATCTAAATGCAAAATTTACTTTTTGCACTTCTAACCATGTCATAACTTTGTTCCATCAACCAAAACATGCCTGGAGTTGTATTTTGTTTTATTCATGCTGTTTTCAATAATCTTCTGTAGTTCCAAAAAAAAAAAAGTTCTACCTCTGAGACATCACCAAAATCACCAACGTGGTTTGAATATTCTCAAGATTGTTACATCACAGGTAAAAGTCATGCACAATTTTTAAATAAAACATAACAACAACAACAACAACAATAATAATATAATATAACACTTTCATAGCACGTTTAATGTAGGGTGACCAAACGTCCGTTTTTCCCCGAACATGTCCGTATTTGTCCTGAGCGTCCGGGTTTTTTTTTATAAAGTGATGCAAATGTCCGGGTTTTCAGTACCGTTCACTGGGAGCATTAAACTGAGCGTCTCTCGTAGCGTCTGTGACTCAGAAGGAGCGAGACACAAACAGTCGGTCAGTCTGCAACATACCGAAGCACAAATGCATTTAACAATGACTTGTACAAGAAATTCTCCGTTTTCCATCCGTTGAAACAAGTGTGAGTCCATGTGCACAGGTTGGAAGGTGAGAGGACAGTGTCCCTTGTTTATCGCGGGGGTTATGTTCTAAAAATAACCCGCGATAGTTGAAATCCGCGAAGTATCAACTTTATATTTTACAATTATTATATCTGTTTTAAGGCTGTAAAACCCCTCACCACAAACTTTATACACTTTTCTCAGACAGGACAGGTGCAACCCTTTTTACATCCTTCTTAAAACTTATTGCTGTTGTCGTCCTTTTGTTATTTTCCTCCTTCTTTATGTAACAATCTGAAGATTCATTTATTCCGTAATGGAGCCCAACAGCGCAGAGTCCTGCACGGGTCCAGTTTTGGAGACCCCCACAGCACCGCACCTGCCCGTTAACCCAAGCTTATATCAAACTTTTGCGCTGCCTACGCCACGGACTGAACCAAGACTAAACCAGGACTAACCCAGGACTGATTCCAGGACTAAACCAGAACTGAAACAGGACTCACCATCAGGACGGGCTTTTGAGGTGACCGCACGTCATGGAGGTAAACGTGGCAATTGCTCGATCGTGCTTTGCGGACAAACTGCTCGATGTTCTCTCTCTTAAGTCCAAGATTAGTCCTGGTTTAGACCTGGTTTAGTCCTGACTCACCCGTGTGTAATTACTACCCGCCTGTAATAAACAATACCCCCCTAAGGTGTCCGGGTTTTCACAAACGGAAATATGGTCACCCTAGTTTAATGACACTCAAAGACACTTCACATAGATCAAGACAGACACAAACACAAATGAAAGAAACGAGAAAAGTTATTTGAAGGCAGCTTTGAACAGGTGAGTTTTTAAGGCTTTTTTGAAGATCGTGACAGTAGATGAGTGTGACAAAGTAGCTCCGTCAGAGCCCGTGCTAACCAAAGCACACTGTTAGGCATGTTCGATCAACAATAACGACTGGAATCGATCGATTAAAAGCACAAAGAATTTATTCCCTCTTCAATACAATTCTAATAAATGGGTCAAATCGCTGCCCCTGACGGCCTACAGCTACACAGGACTTACATCAGGCGATCTGAATCAACCCAGAGATATAAAACAACAGTACGAATATGCAAATAATATGTTCACGCAGGTTCACGCGCTCAAGAAACTTCACCACCCTGTCTGTCTGCTCCGTTCCCCACTATATTCACCGTCCACTCAACACCGCAATAGTCTTGGGTGCACTCAAGTCGCTGTCAGATCATCCATATCCATAACGTTTTCCTCCAACTAATTTCCACCAGTATTCATCTCCCATTCACACGCCCCATCGTCAAAAAAAGCTCCCACCAGTCACTTCCTATTTCCGTATTCATGTGCGGGACATTGGCGGCTGACGTCATCGTTTCGTCACAAAAAAAAACTACAGGTGCAGAGACATGGCCCTGTAATGCAATGTATTTTTCTGTACTGTATTTCCTGCACTTTTTGGCACTCTGGATTATAAGGAGTACTGTCATAGAATGGTCTATTTTCAAACTTTTTTCACAAATAAATCGCATCGGACTTTAAACGAAACACAACAGTTGGATGGGTCAGTGGGACTTTGTTTGGTGCGTTCACGGTGACTCTGGGCTTTGTTCAGTTGTGGCGTGTAGGTAGGGTGCTGTCTGGGACCGCTGGATTGTTGGCGTGTTCGCTGTGACTCAGTTGTTCAGTGTTAAAAGAGTAAAAGTGGCACATTGCACTCGATTTTTCAATTTGTTCCTCCGTTCCGTTCCTCGTCAGAGTAGAGTGATGAGTGTGGCTGTGGGTGTTTTTCGCCGTGGTCGCTGTCTGCTCCGTGCGTGTTTGCGTGCGCTGTGAGTGGTGCGGCTTTGTAGTTTACTAAAGTCGTGCTGGGACACCCAAGTGGATTTGTGTATAGGGCGCTCTGGATTGGAGGCGCGCAGTTGTTTTTTGATGGGGTTGGAGGCTTAAGAGCTCACCCTATAGCCCAGAAAATATGGTATTTTTTCCTATTTTTATTGTAATGGTTAATTTGGGTTTTAGAGGTGAAAACCCATATTTTGTGTTAATTGGTTTGGGGGAGCAGCCTTAGGGGATAAAAGAGGGCCACTCCCCCTCGCTCAAGTCAGTTTGGACCTGGACTTGTACATGGAAGGTAACAACCTATATATTATAAAACATATTTTTGCTGTTGAATGTACGTATTGTAGATCCCTTTTCTTTGTTGTTTCACTGTTGTGCATCTTAGCACTCTTCAGACTTTATTATTTTGGGAACATTATCATTAATTAAATCATCAAAACATCATTCTGTCTACACCATCATCATTACCCCAGAATAGAACCCCATCACAATGAGTCTCTGATGTGTTTGGGCAGGGAGTTCCAGAGGGTGAAAAGGCCCTGTCCACCCAGGTCTTGTGTTTAGGCCTGGCGGGGCGAGACAGGAGGTTGGCGTCAGCTGATCAGAGGGCACAGGTGGGGGTGTGCTAGTGGAAGAGCTCTCAGAGAGGTAGGTGAGGGTCAGGTTATCGATGGACTAAATCCTTAAATCACTGCCACACTCTTTCTTAGCATTCCTTCCATGAAATCGCATTCATTACAACTTCTTACTTAACTTAAATTGAGTTAGAATGATTGGTTTCCCCATTGTAATTCCCTCTGCTGACAGTAGATGGAGCCCTGCACCCCACATTCTACTTTGGGAAGCTCTGAACCTGAGAAATAATGAGTCCATTTTTATACAATGTGATTTTTTAAAGGGCCCATTTCATGCAAAATCAACTTTTCAGAGCTTTCTGCCTTCTAAGAGTGATGTGTGGGCCTTGTATATGTAGTCGAAGTGGTTTTTAGATCGATTTGGCATTTTTTTAAATAAATTGCAGCATATTTCTGCCACCCTCTCACTTGACAACGAACAAAGGTTGCCGCAACGATGACGTGGCCAGCTACACCTATAAAGCGTTTGACATAGCAGAAAGCGCAGAAAGTCCAAATTGTGCTTGTATATGCACATACGATACAATGTGAAAAGAGTTATTTTGCATGAGATGGGACCTTTAAGTTTTAAAATATGAGATGCCAATGCAAAGGTTCTTAAAGGTTGTATAGAGGATTTTTTAAGGGAAGAGAAATACAGCGACAGTCCTTGTGCATGCGTGACACCACCGTCCTCCTCCACAGCTCCCTCAGTAGAAACATCTCCTCCCGCCTCCTTACTCTCGAAATCATGCTTGTTTACAGCCAGTGCGCGTTCAGAATTACTGTTGAAGTGACCTGTCTAGAAGTAATTTAGCGACCGATGCATTAGTTTTTTGACCCTTCGTCTGCTTCGGTCGCGCCATCGCTGGAAGGAATCTCCAAGAATCACCTCAGTTTGGCTTTGCTTCTTTTTCCCCTTCCCTTCTTCTTTCAGCGACCTCAAAAACGGACTTTCTTTTGCGGTAAACTGGTCGTAGATTCTCGTCTGACATCTCAACAAAATTTGTGCAAAATGTGAGGAAGCTACAGTTTGTAAAAGCTTCTAAGAACTGCTGCATAAACCACATAATCCCCACACGCTGGCGAGTCAGTTACACTAGGGAGTTTGATTGACAGCCTAACTAGGCCTGTAACGATAATCAATAAATCAATTAATCGTACGATAACTTTTAACGAGCTCGATAATTTTTACAGCCACGATAAATTCTATTTGCATGCCTGTTTGTTTTCCTTGCTCTCTGTCGCTCTTTCTCGCTCTCAAAGAGACTGAATGTTAGAAGCTTCTATCGCTCTGATTCCTCTCGTTTAACAAGCAAAATGACGCTTGAACCAAATCCGCGCGTTGTCTGAGTGCAGAAACACAAGCTATCACGCCACTGTCTGTGCGGTCAGAACCAAAACAGTTCATTGCGGAGTGACAAAACAAGTCACGATGCCGAATCAACACGAGTGAACGGGACATGTCTCAACAGCCACATGCATCAAATGCAGCGAGCGCACAAATGACGAGAAGAAATGTCTCAAACCCGAACAGCCGACATAAACCCAAACCTGAGTGACACAACTAGCCTAGCGCCCAGGAGAACCCAAAATCCCGAAACCGAACCGACACGACACCAGACAAGACAGAGGCTCCTTCATAGAGAAACAGCATCCTGTGTCTCGGGTTAATACGAACACTTCAAGACCAAAATGACGAGTCTCACAGCAGCAGCCACAGAGATGAGACACAATATTCCAATGTAAGTCAATCACTAAAATAACTTTTAAGGACAATTTTGTTACAGAGACTTAAAATGTCAATATTATCTTTTATCACAATAAATTCTTGGTCAATTAATCGTCCTGCAAAATTTGTTATCGTTACAGGCCTAACCCTAACAGCCAATAGAAAATGAAGGAGCCTTGTTATCTATTGGCTGATGTTTATCTGGCCTCACTACATCCACAGTTGCTATATTTTCATTCTTTTTTTCTTTTTTTTTTGTCATCATAATTACAAAGCTGCTGCATCTGCTCTGTAATGGTATTTTAAACTTTCATTGACAATTTGAATCCTCCATACAACCTTTAAGATCATGTATAAAGGCCAGACATAATATTGTTTAGGTTCTCAATCTCTTCTTATCTAGTTTTCATGGTTATAGATCTGTTATGCCACGCTGGGGAACAGTCTTGGCAAAGCATTAACATCTCCATCTGGCAGACACTCAACCAGAAAAGTTACACAGTGCCACTTTAATGACCAGAAATACTAATAGTCTCATAAACCTTCCACAGACTGGTTTCCTTGGCAGCGTTGTGTTTTAGTTGTAGTTGGACGTAGTGGCGGTTTCCAGAACACCGCTTGGCTGCTCGTTTAAGTCACTGTAGAGGAGTGTGGAGTGGAGCAGTATACGGGGTTGTGGGCACGATTCCCACTCGGCACTGTGCCCTTTGGCAAGCGCACTTTTTAACGTCACAGGAGACGGTTCTATTTACATAATTAGCGTGATTCACACAAATGTAACACAAAGAAATAAAAACCGCGACGTCGCTCCGAGCTGAATTTGGTAACACTTATTAACAAGATGATAATTTGCATATTTGTAAGTGGTAAATTCAGAGTAAATTAGCATTTATTGAGCTCTTATTAATGTTAATATGCATAACGGTATTCTGCTGCTAAATGGGAATGTATTTTAACACATTTCTATTAATAAACTTGTCCCATAGGAGGAAGCTATAGGATTTTTTTTTTTTTTTTACCATGAACAAAATGTGTCTATCCCCAGTACATTATATAAGCAGCAATAATATGTCATTGCATGCTAATCAGAAGTGTGTATTAGCATGCTAGTTGTTGTTCGCTTTACTGTGATGGCAAAACTCCTCATGATGAATAATGTAGGTAAGTGAGGAATAACTTTGGACTCCTCCAAACTATTTAAACTGTTTTTTTAAAGGGACAGTCTGGAATTTTGGACATAGGGCCTCATTTCCTGGTGATCCAGAGTGTTGGAGACATGTGGAGACATTTTTTTAAACATTCCATTCAGTCCTTGTATTTGCAGAGGTCGCTGGTGCTAGACTAGTGCAAGTCAACGGTCATAGTTCTCCTACCACTAAAAACAGTCTTACCCACTCCACAAAACACCCAAAACAAATCTATTATTACTCCAGTCTGTGTTGATAGAATCATTTTAGAAGTAAAACTAACGTAGTTTCCTCATCAAAAACATATCTGGAGTTGTGTTTTGTTCCATTCACACATGTTTAACACTAGGGATGTAACAATAACCAGAATATCGTGATATTGTATTATCAAAAGTCTCACGATAATGTAATGAACTGTCAGAATATATCGAATTACAAGTTCCTTTGCTTAAAGACAGAGACATTTCCCTTCATTTCTACCCATCTTTTACACGCAAACGGCGAATTCACCTCTGTAAATGGATCGTTCTAAAAACTCTGGATAGAGCGGAGATTCTGGGAAACTACGGTTTTGTGTTTATGTGTAAAGTGAGATAAACAGAGTTTTAGGAGACTGACGCTCCGAAAGTGCAACACTGTTTCCCTTTTGCTATGATGATGATGATGATGAAGCATCAGAGCAGCAGTTGCATTTCTTATGGTGCAAACACTTTTCATGTGTTTGCATTTGCACACAGCTGATGGATCATATCCATGACCAGAGACGAATGAGGCTTGGAGGTCAGCAATTTTGCCACTTCTTTAACAGATCTGTGGAGAGGCGAGCCTGCTCAGTAATGCAAGTTTATCAAGGTATTTTTGAGTCATACTTACAACTGTAATGAAATAAATGCTACAGGTTTGAATCTAATCCAGGCACTGCCCAGAGGTTTGGTGTAGTTATGATGGTGTATTTATGCGGATTGATGTAAACGAAAACTTTTTTTTTAAATGATGCTGTGTGCATGATGTTACTTTGGAAAACGGAGGGAAGGAAATATTTTTTTCTCAGTACACCCAGCTCTGTGTAAACATAGCCTAATTCACATCAAAATCTTGTCAAGGTATTTTAAAAGCAAAAGACGTGTAACATGTACAATTATATAAGCCTCTTCAAAATATCACAATAAATATCATTCCGTGAAATGCATATCATGTTAATATCGTACTGTGAGATTTGGATATCGTTACATCCCTATTTAACACACAAATCCTGCATATTTAGGCTGTGTTCTTCTCTCACACAGAAACACTGTTCCACCTTGTGATGTCATGTGGCTCCATATTCCATCACTAGAATCATTTGGGTCATTTCATCTCTGGAATCACCAATCTCTACTGAACAAAAGGTAAAAGTAGTTGTTAACTTGAAAACTACACTTCCATGACATCAAAAGGTAGATGAGAGCATTCTGAGCTTTGGAGACAGACAGAATAATAATAAAGTTACTGAAACATGTGTGAATGAAACAAAACACAACTCCAGGTCTGTTTTTTGAGGAGGTAACAACATTATAACACGACTTAAAGCTCGATTTTGTGTAATATGGGACCTTTAAAGCAGGGAGGACAGGCAGGACAAGATAAGAGTGAGAAGGACAAGTACAGACAAAACTCAATAAGAACAAAACCCATGTCTCTAAATGTCTTCTCTATCAAGTCTTTTATCTCCCCCGTAATACAAGTCTGCAGCTATCAAACCATTCGCGCAGCCGGAATTACCTCCTCCGTTTTACCATCTCTTTCCAACAGGGCTGAATGCACTGAAACAGATGGAGAAATGTGCCTGGTTTTTTTTTGTTTTGTTTTTTTCTTCTGTTTTTGAAATGTTTCAGAAATCCTCACCTGTGTAGTGTAGATTTGTACTGCAGGTGTTTTGTGTGAGAGTTTTGCAGGTACAGTAACAGATACAGAGAGTGAGGGTGAGAGTGAGAATCAGATGGGATAACAGTAAGAAATATCCTGGGTTATTGTTTAAGACAGTGGTGGAAAATCAGAATTTAAAAGATAAAATGGAGGAAGCAGATAAGTGAGATGTTTTTTTTTTAGTTTCTTTTATTAGTGTGCCATAAATTTAATCTCTCTTACTTGTATTTTAGATTGCTGTACCTTTCTAGTTTAGTCTGGTCTATACTTGTCTGTTTTGATTTGTTATCATGTTGTTTCTTCACAAAAATCTTACCCGGAGTTGTGTTTTTTTTTTTTCCTTCACACATGCTTAACATGCAAACTCAAACGGAAAGCTGCACTGTGAAATCTAACACTAGGATTAACTTGTATTCAGCTCATTTACTTTACTCACAGCTACGACTTTGTGGATCTAAATGATTGTGGTAAAGTAACAGTTACTTTCAGGGAGAAAAAAAGCACATTACTTGTCAGTTAGACTAAGGTCAGCTTGAATGACACAAGTAAGTTCAACAGTGACGTGTTATTGCCAAGAGTCCAGCTCCATTTCCCAGTGGGTTCCGGTCCTGCTTTTGCTACCTCCCTGTTTTTCCTACAGTTTTTCCAAATCATCCCAGGGCAGCCTCTATCAATCAATCCTTGCATTTTACATAGCGCCTTTCAGGATACCCAAAGCACTTTACAGTTCATTGTTCTTTCACTCCACACTTGGTGGTGGTGGACAGACTGACAGAAGTGAGGCTGTCAATCTGCGCCATCGGCCCCTCTGACCACCACCATCACTCACTCACACACCACTTTCATACTAGGCAATGTGGGTGAAGTGTCTTGCCTAAGGACACAACAACAGTTTTTTTGTGACTGGCGCCCCCTGTGGCACCTGATTTTCCCAGCGGTCTCCCATCCAAGTACTACCCAGGCCCGGCCCTGCTTAGTTTCTGAGATCTGACAGGATCAAGCTTTGACAAGCCTGTATGGCCACTATATCCTCCCTCTGTTCATCCAGTCTCTATATCCTCCCTCTGTTCATCCAGTCTCTATCCTCCCTCTGTTCATCCAGTCTATATCCTCCCTCTGTTCATCAGTCTATATCCCTCTGTCTCATCCCTCTCAGTCTCTATATCCTCCCTCTGTTCATTCAGTCTCTATATCCTCCCTCTGTTCATTCAGTCTATATATCCTCCCTCTGTTCATTCAGTCTATATCCTCCCTCTGTTCATCCAGTCTATATCCTCCCTCTGTTCATTCAGTCTCTATATCCTCCCTCTGTTCATTCAGTCTATATCCTCCCTCTGTTCATCCAGTCTATATCCTCCCTCTGTTCATCCAGTCTATATATCCTCCCTCTGTTCATCCAGTCTATATCCTCCCTCTGTTCATCCAGTCTATATCCTCCCTCTGTTCATCCAGTCTCTATATCCTCCCTCTGTTCATCCAGTCTATATCCTCCCTCTGTTCATTCAGTCTATATCCTCCCTCTGTTCATCCAGTCTATATCCTCCCTCTGTTCATCCAGTCTATATCCTCCCTCTGTTCATCCAGTCTATATCCTCCCTCTGTTCATTCAGTCTATATCCTCCCTCTGTTCATTCTGTCTATATCCTCCCTCTGTTCATTCAGTCTATATCCTCCTTTGACACCTAAGTGAGTTGATATGGAATGACGATGTGTTTTGAACTTAAGCTAAATTTAAAATTAACAAAAGAGTAATAAACTTCAAATCCTCATGTACCTGATGCAGATCTAAATGGCATTATTGTAGAATAGAGCCTGTTTTTACTCTAACTTGTATATTTAAGTAGCATTTACTTGCTCAATTCAAGGCAATCAATTTCCTGGGTTTTACCAAGTAAGATGAACTTACGCTTAAAGTAAAGGTTACTACGTATTTCAGATTTGAGGATCTGACTGATTAGTTGGTACAGCTTCAAACATGAGTTCTATGAATAAAAACTAAAGTTCACTTCACTTGCTGTGCATAGTTAGGTGAAAGTGGAATTTACTGTACTCTACACTGATGAATTACTCAGCTTTAGATTCATAGTCCACTTTAGTTCGATTTTTCAAGGCAATCGTTTTCCTAGATTTTTTCAAGTAAGGTCACTGTTTCCCGCAGCGCTTTGTAGTTAGAGCGACTGCCTTGACAACAATTGCCACCAGCCTTGACTACGTCACTCCGAACCACATAAATCCTCACAAACTATGGTCGTCGTGCCCTGGTCCTCACTTTCGCCGACACGATATCTCTCTATCTTTTCTGCAGGAAACACTGATGGTCTACTTATTAGCTCTTACAGTGTGATGAAAACTACCACTACATGACATCACAAGGTGGAACAGAGAACTTTTAGCTTTGGGGTTGTAGACAGACTTATAATAAAGAATTACTCAAGCATGTGTGAAGATGTTTTTGATGAGGTAACAATATTCTTACTTAAAGCTCACAAGAGTGAATTTCATGTATTATAGGACCTTTAAACCACCCAGCTTGTTGCCCTAGAAACCCTGGTGAGCTCCAGTCCCTGCCCAGGCACATTCAGCACACCTACAGCTGAAAATGAACATAAGGACAGTGGAGAGGTGTGAACAGGAGGAAGGACACAGGAGACGGGGCCTGGGGTGATGAGGAGTCCTGGATGTGCAGTAAGTGTTGAGCACTTCCCTGAGACCTGAGGCTGCAGCTCGTGTGTGTGTGTGTGTGTGTGTGTGTGTGTGTGTGTGTATGTGTGTGTGTGTCTGTCTGTGTGTGTGTGTGTGTATGTGTGTGTGTGTCTATCTGTGTCTGTGTCTGTGTGTGTGTGTGTGTGTGTGTGAGGCTCTGGCTCCGCGCTGGTGCTTCGACTCAGGGATGCATGAAGGGCCTCGGACAGAGCTGCATTAGGCCTGTCATTGATAATGCATTTTGAAGTGAAAAAAAAAAAAAATAAAAAATCATTATTTGTCTCTAAAACAACAAAAAAACAAAAAACTGTTTTTGATTTTGTGTTTAAATGAATAATGGAAAAAAAAAACCAAAAAAACAGATAACGAAAAAATGGGTAACACCCGTTTCTCATTACAGTGAAGTAAACTGCGATGCCGAACTGAACCAGGACTGAACCAGGACTAAAACAGGATCACACCAGGACTAAACCGGTCTCAGTCCCAGTCTCAGTACTAGTCTCAGTCCCAGTGTGGTCCCGGACTTGTCTTGGTCTGTCCCTGTCTAAGTCCTGGTCTGGTCTGGGTCTGGTCCTGGTCTGGTCCCAGTCTCACTCCTGATCACACGGCAGTCTACGTGGGCGCACTTCCAGGCCCATCCCGTCACTCACTACTGGTTTAGTCCTGGATCAGTCCTGGTTCAGTCCATATGCGGCACAAATTCATTTTTTCGATTATTAATTTAAACACAAAATTTCCGTTTTTCATTTAGGTTTTGGAGACAAATAATGAAGAAAATAGTTCTTTTTATTTATTTATTTTTTTTTATTTTGAAAACTGAATGAACGAATGTTGCACGGATTCTACCCCAGAAAACCATTTTTAAAATGACAGCATCATTAAAAGGCCCAAACTGCAACAAATAAACAGCACAATGAACCAATGACTATTCATAGAAATTCATTATTCAACCCTCTCCAGCTCAAATTGTACTGTATTACAACCAAAACATCCAGAATCTTCCCACTTTTACACAGAACCACTGAGCCACTGTCTCTTCAGCCGCAGCATGTTATACAGATATCTCGGGCACATGGACCTTGAAGCACTTAACCACTGTGAACACACACTCACGTACAGTCTTGTACATTTCACAGCTGTAAAGGTCAAAGGTGAAATGGCGTTTGTGTTGTGTTTGTCACTCTGCACTCTCCATACCAAGGTTACCACGGGAACAGCCATGTTAACAAATATACAACAGGGTCATATGTCCACCCTGTGAGCTGAGTAACAGAGAAATGAAACTAGATGTCCTTCCTTTCTACCATATATATTCACTGTACTTCCATGTTGTCATAGCTCCTGCTCAATCCGTGTATCATTCGTTCATTTGTTTTTTAAAATATAACTGAAAATAAGAAAATGAAAAACCAATTATTTTCTTCATTATTTGTCTTCAAAACCAAAATGAAAAAAATGGATAACGATTTGTTTTTTCAGTTTTCAATTTTGTGTTTAAATGAATAATGAAAAAAACGGATGACGGCCATTTCCCCATTTCCATGACTTAAACTACGATGCCGGACTTTTGCGCCGCATATGGACTGAACCAGGACTGAACCAGGTCTAAACCAGCACTAAACTGGTCTCAGCCCTGGTCTCAGTCCTGGTCTCAGTCCTCGTCTCAGTCCTGGTCCTGGTCCCAGTTTCAGTCTGGGTCTAGTCCTGATCTCAGTCCTGATCTTGTCCCTGTCTGGTTCCAGTCTCGGTCCCGGTCTCAGTCCTGGTCCCAGTCCCAGTCCTAGTCTCAGTCCTGATCTTGTCCCGGGCTGGTCCTGGTCTCAATCCCGGTTTCAGCCCTGGTCTCAGTCATGGTCTCAGTCCTCGTCTCAGTCCTGGTCCTGGTCCCAGTTTCAGTCTGGGTCTGGTCCTGGTCTCAGTCCTAAACCAGGACTAAACCAGGAGTGTTGGGACGAGCCCAGAGGTGCACTGTTAGGCAATAAGGACTGAGACTGAGACCACACCAGGACCAGACTGGGATTGAGACCGGGACCAGACTGGGACCAGGACCAGGACTGAGACGAGGACTGAGACCGGGACCAGACTGGGACCAGATCGGGACTGAGATCAGGACTGAGACTGATTTAGCCCTGGTTCAGTCCTTTTTTCAACTTGGTTTAGTCCTGTTTTAGTACTGTTTTAATCCTGGTTTAATCCTGGTTCAGTCCTGGTTTAGTCCTGGTTCAGTCCGTATGTGGTTGCAAAAGTCCGGCAAGAAAAGGGAAACGGCCGTTATCCGCTTTTTCCATTATTCATTTAAAGACAAAATTGAAAAAATCATTTTTGGTTTTGGAGACAAATAATGAAGAAAGTAGTTGTTTTTTCTTTCTTTTTTTTTTGGTTTGTTTTCTTCTTTTTGGTTTTATTTTGAAAAACGAATGAACGAATGATACACGGATTCTCCTCTGTACCGTATCTGTGTTATCTCTCTTCTGTTCCACCTTGGTTTGCATACACTTCTGAATACTAATTTCCTACATTCATTGCCAAATATCAAACTAAATGATATATTCCGCGCGCTTTAACACATTTTAAAGTGTAATCGCTTGTTTGAGCCCAGTCGCTGCTGCCCCCTGGGGTCCGTAAACATTTAAATTCACTGTGGTTTAATCTGGCGAGTTCCAGCCGCTGTAGGTGAAGTCAGGAGGGTGGGTAATTTGTGGCTGTGTTTGCGTGTCCTCCCAGACACCGAGCCCAAACACATGGATCAAACACAGACGCTCTCCGCACTGAAATGTTTACGCTTTTATGGAGATAGGGACAACACTGAGCTGCAACGATGAAAACCACACATCTGAATATGAACATTTTAACCAGGAGACAGATAAATGTGTGAAATGGACTGAAAATATGTATGCTGGGTTTCAGATGTCATCACAACATTCTGAAGGCCAATAAAATGTAATACAGATGGGGGAAGCTAAAATTAATATCGTTAAAAAGCTGATTTTTGCAGTAATACAGGGAGTTCCAGGGTCTAATCACTAAGAGAAATGATTCGATTAAACGTGTGTTCATTGCCGTGGACATTTCACAGATTATTAATGGGAAATCTGACTTTTGCCCCCATCTTGGTGTATCACATTCTAGAATCTAACCAATATAGACAGGTCCCTGGCCAGCTAAGAATACATTCCTACTTCAATACTTTATGAAGATGTACGTCTGGTCACCGGTTGTATCTCCCTGAGTTCAGATGGCGTGATTCAATCAGGGACGCACAAAACAAATATGTCTGTTTATGGGGAAAAAAGAAGGGAAAAAAATATTACAGATGACTAAAAAAAACATCACAAACTCCTCCATCAATAAGCGATGCACTAAACTGATTGTGTTTAAAATGATGGGGGACCAGTGATGTAATGTATTCAATATGTCTTTGAAATGAACAAACCTGATTGGACGGCTCTGTCTGAGTTTGGCCGTAATTGGTAGTTTTTAGATTATTGAATCTGATTTATATATATATTGACCCACACTGCCAGATCAGTCCTTATTATATTGAACTATGTCATCAGAGATATAATGCTCCCTACAACAGAAGTATAGCTAGACTGGAATGGAATGGACAACACTATCTCAATGTCTTGAGGGTTTCAGAGTCTTGTGACCTGGACTAATGGTAAATAAAGTTCTGCAGCAGTGATGATGTCATAATCCCAGATGGGCTCAAGGCCTAGGTTATGTTTACACTGAAACTAATCACCGTATCACCATATCAGAAACAATTCGTCCAGACACATTGTTTCTGTGTCCACAATCAAAGCCTTCCTTATCCACACAGTAACACAAAACCACCTGAAACACTAGTCACATGACTAGGCTGGAGTCACATCGTCACGTTGTCACGATGTCATGTGGGTGGTAAAAACAAGGAAGTGGAGAACCGTGTCTGAAGTTGCAGTTCGAAGAAAGAAGTAGATCTAGCCACACTGTTTCCCATTTATCTCTGGTTTGTTTAAACTATTTCCCACAATAGTATCACATGACCAATGTCACAAACAAGTTACAGTGACGTGGTTCAATAAGGATGGCAACTAGAGCTCCTACATCAGCGTATCAGCGTTTTCAGGCGTCCACACGGTGCCAGATCAGATCTGTACTCAGATACATTCTTGAGAGCTGGTGGCACCAGATCGTTCTGTCTCTGGAGCCGTTTTCCATTGAATTAGTGTGAACAAACACTGCATCCACAACGAAAGCGACTCAAATACATACTAGTGTGGATGGGGCCCTAGTTTTTTCCGACTGATTACATTGTACTTCGCATGAAATACAAGGTTGTGATGACTTGGGCTTTACTAAAACACCGCAAGGAACTAACATTCTCATGATACGTGATACCGTGATGATAATAAAAAAGCACTCAGTCACAATAGAATTTTTAACATAAAAAAATAAATAAATAAAAAATACAGGTTCATGGGCGTATATTAGTCTGTGTGCTCTTAAACTTGTTCTGATGCAGCTCAAGATCATTCTAAAGCTGTTCAGGAAAGGTTATTTTCTGTCCTGTGAGTGTGACATTTTTAATATCTGTTCAAATGAGTATTGTAATGAGTAATTATTTTGTTATTATATTATACTGTGATGAGTGAGCTACTGTGTCCAAAGAATTTCCCTTGTGGATCATTAAAGTTTGTCTAAGTCTATTGATTAGTATCTGAGTTTCGATAGTTTTGATGAAGCTACCATAATATATAAATGTAATCCAGTTTTCTCCCCATCTCGCCTCCTCTCTTATATAACTCTGTTCCAAAGTGTGAGACAGCCGTTGCACAGAGGGACCATGACGCTCCTAATCCCTGAGTCTTCATTTCATTTCTGGACATGAAACAGAACAGTGTCTCCGGTTCAGCCCGGGTCACTAATTCCTTTGAAAAGTGCACTAATGATGCCACACATGAGGTAGAGTTTTTTTGAAATATCCAGACCACGATAAAAGAAGAGAACACAACAATTCAAATGCATTTTTCATCTGAGAGGAGAGCTTCAAACCAGGACAATTTTAGTTTCATTAGACCAGGGCCTGTGTGAGGAAAGAGGATGAGATTTCCAATGATTACAGGAGAAACCGAGGAGGTGTGGAGATGAAATTTGTGTCTATTCCTAAGTTAAAGGATCTGTATCTGTTCTTTTCCCATGTATTTGAGCAAAACTTGACTTTCCCCAGTACAGATATATTGTTTAAGCAGTTCTTGAGGTCAGAATAAGTCTGCTGTGTATTGTCTTTGTTATGTGATAATCAGGAGGTGCATGGTTAGCATGTTAATTGTTGTTAGCTTAACTTTTAAAGGTGCACTGCGTAACTTCTCTGGTAGAGGGTTTACCTATATACTGTATTTTTTGGACTGTAAGTCTCTCCGGAATATAAGTTGCATCAGCCAAAATATGATATATGAAGATATATAAGCCGCACCAGACTATAAGTCGCACTTTTTTGGGTAAAATTATTTTATAAAATCAGAGACCAGGAACCGACATTTCATCTTGAAAGGCAAGTTATAGTAACAACAACAGAACAGAGAACAACAGACTGTTAAGGTCGCATATGAGATAGATAACTAAGGCGGCATGGGGGCTGAGTTAGCACTCCAGCACTCATGCCTCACAGCAAGAAGGTTCCGGGTTCGATGCGGGAGTCGCCCGGGCCTTTGTGTGTGCCGTTTGCATGTTTCTCCCCGTGTCTGGATGGGTTTCCTCTGGACGCTCCGGCTTCCCCCATCAACCCAAAACATGCTACACAAGTTTCCAGGAAGAAGAGTTGATAGTCAAGGTCAATTAAATACAATCAATGAACCTGCCCAGGGACGACAGGTGGAAATTAGTACTGGTGCTACAACCTGGTACAATGCATCTCTCCTGTTAAGGTTAATGTCAAAATTGTGCGCTGTCTCTGTCTCATTAAATAAATAAATACATAAATAAATAAAAATGTCACTCCAAATTGAATTCTTCATCCTCTGTGTCACTTCTGAGCAACTCTGCGACCTTTGGAGGTAAAGGTCAGCTGTCATCAGACTCAGCATCAGTTCCAGTTAGAATTATTCTGGCCTTTCTGAATCCTGACAGGATGGTTTCGGTGTCACTGAAGTCCAGACTTTGTCGATTCATCCAGTGACTTACAGGAAGTTTTCATGGCGCACACTCCCGGTTACTGTGAAGCTGTGTTCTACCATCTTGTTCACTCCAAACTTTCTTACTGCTTCTTGATTACTGTGTCCGGCTGAATATTTCACTACTTGCATCAGCACAGCGGCTCTTTCTCCAGGAGACAGTAGTAATAGTTGTAGCAGATACTGACACACAAGCCTAGAGCGCCCTCTCATGGCTGTCAGTCTGAAAATTTTAATATATAAGTCGCACCGGAGTATAAGTCACAGGAAACACCCAAAGCATGAAAAAAATTGTGTCTTATAATCTGAAAAATACAGTATTCATCTAGCATTTATTTGTTATGGGTGTTTCTATTGCTCAAAAATACACTCATTCCTTCTGCGAATAGCTGCGACTCACTACAGATCTGAGTTGTAGCATAGTGCTGTGACCTGCTTGTCTACATAGGTTTAATCTATACTGTGGAATATTCTAGACAAAGCAGTAACATTTCCATGGAGAAAAACAGGCAATGGTCCTGTCACCTTCAAATTTTACGCAGTGCATTTTTAAAAGAGTTGTGAAAGTTGTGAAAACTGATTATAAACTCAGTGAATAACTTTGAACCACTGCAAACTGTTTCAAATGAACTAGTTTTTCACATTTTTAAGAGAGTAAAAACTCGTATCTCCCTGTAATCAGCAGAAGCACAAGTAATCTCACCAACACAATTTCACATTCTGCTGCTTAACAAGAGACTAATATATTACATTGACCAAATTGAAGCTGTTTTGACAAAAGCATGGCCAAAACTGACAAAGCTGAAGGTTCCTCGTAGATCGGACCTGTAGCTTGGTCTGGTGATGATTGGTTTGCTTGTTTACATGGAGTTTTGTACCATATTGTGGAACATTCTGGGCAGGGATGGCTGGATCTTTAGAAGTGCATTGTGTAACTTTGCTGGTGCCGGGTGTGTCAAATGCTTTTCTTCATGGAGATGTTATTGCTTTCTCTAAAATGTTTCACAGTATGGTATTAAACCTTTCTATCTTCATGAAGACCAAACCAGACCAAATTACAGGTAAGATTTGTGGAGAGGTGACCCCTCCCACCATCAGAATGTCTGTTTTTTCTAGGTATTTTTGAGTTATAACACTACCTGTAATTGAATAAATGTAAAGTAGAGCGTAGAGTCATACTGTGGAACATTTCAGTCCATTCCAATGACATACCCATAGAAACAAGCATGTGATGGACCCCCAACCAAAAAGTTACACAGTGCACCTTTAAGTCAACTAAACATAATTAAAATTTTGAATAAATATATTTGTTATTAAGGTATTTTAAAGAGGATGTTTTGCTTCTGTGAGGTATTAACTTGCCGCCGATTTCACTTCATGGAAACCGTCTGACCTCGCAGCATTAGGAATCATTCGCTCGATGGTTGGTGGGTACTTTTTTTATTTTAACCAAGCACTGCTATTTGGTCGTGACGTATGTAATGCACCAAATCCTGTAGGAAAAAGGGCAATAACGTCTTACCTCTTGATAAAATTCACCAAACATTCTCGTTGTTCCGGCTTTAAATCCTCAATCTCGGGAATCGTTGCCAACACAGAATATATGGCTCTTGCTGATTGGCTGGTGTCTGAACTTGCACTTCTGGGGTTTGTGCAAACCATCTAGTGTATTTTGATTTCTGACCTAGTCGCTGGAGAGAAATGAAACTGAGTGGAGGCACTAGGTGGTGCCTGGTTAGTATTAACTGCTAACACATGAAAAATTTAGATCACCATTTTTACAACTTTTATGGTTTTGAAAATGCTGTATTCAAGAAAAACAATATGTTAACATATTTTATAAGTTTCAGTTTGTTTCTCTTTTTTTTTTCCCCTTTTATTTATTATTGACAAACCCAAGGAGGTCAGACTTCACACTCAAACATCACCAACACATCACATCCATCACCACGAGGAAAGAATTACTACTACTACTACTACTACTACTACTACTACTAATAATAATAATAATAATAACAAAAAACACAAATTAAGAAACTAAAAAGGTATAAGCAACTCAACAAAGGGCTCCAACCATATTCAAATAAATGAACACAAGAAATAAACAATAGCAATAATGATGATTATTATTACTACATCCCTAATACCAGTGAGCAAATATTCCATTTCCTATTATGCCCCATTAATTTGTTATTCTCCATGGCAGTTAGTTTTTCTAGATTGCACTGATTGTGAATTATGTTTGTAAAATATTTTAGTCTTAAATTTGATTTTGTTGAAGCCTTAAAGATAAAAATCTTTCCTAGCAAAATAATTGTATTCAGAAAAGGTGTGAACTAATGAAACTACTGCACATCACATCAGGTTTGTGAAGTTGTAGTGTATTGTTTTGTATTGTGGGTTTGTATATTTATGGAGAATTGTCATGTGGGAGTATGGGTGATGTCCTAGTACTATTATAGCAGCATCTAAAATTATTTTGACAGCAACTTTTACCTATTTAGACAAGCAGCAATTCACTCTACTGGCTGACCAATTTAGTTCACTGTTGTTTTCCCAAATGTTTAATATTAAACTCACACAAACATCTCTCCACTTTTCCTCTTTGTGTTCATTCTGTTGGAGTGTTATTGACTGAGCCGGGTTCTGACTCAGGCGGAGCAGCGTGCGAAGTCTTTCTAATCAGAAGTCCACAGGTGATTTGGTGATTACCGCCGCACCGACGAGAGGGAAGTGCTAATCAAGAACCAATCTGCAAAACTGCTACAACCATCAACAATCCAACTCTCAAGGGTTTTACTCACAGAAATGTCACGGAATGTGGACTATAGGAACTGCCTTTAGATACCACATCGGAATCAGTACTAAACCAGGACTAAACAAGGACTGAACCAGGACCAAACCAAGTCTATAACCACCAACAATCCAACTCTTATGGGTTTTACTTTCAAGAATGTTACGGAATCTGAACTATAGGGACTGCCTGTAGATACTGCATCAGATTCAGGACTAAACCAACTCTACAACCACCAACAATCCAACTCTCAAGGGTTTTACTCACAGGAATTTCACAGAATCTGGACAATAGGAACTGCATGTAGGTACCACTTCGGAATCAGGACTAAACCAGGACTAAACAAGGACTGAACCAGGACCAAACCAAGTCTACAACCATCAACAATCCAACTCTCAAGGGTTTTACTTACAAGAACGTTACGGAATCTGGACTATAGGAACTGCCTGTAGATACCACATCGGAATCTTGACTAAACCAGGACTAAACCATGACTAAACCAGGACTAAACAAAGACTGAACCAGGACCAAACCAAGTCTATAACCATCAATAATCCAACTCTCAAGGGTTCTACTCACAGGAATTTCACAGAATCCAAACTATAGGGATTGCCTGTAGATACCACATCAGAATCAGGACTAAACCAGGACTAAACAAGACTAAATTGGACTAAACAAGGACAAGGGTTTTACTTACAAGAACGTTACAGAATCTGGACTATAGGAACTGCCTGTAGATACCACATCAGAATTAGGACTAAACCAGGACTAAACCAAGTCTACAACCATCATCAATCCAACTCTCAAGGGTTCTACTCACAAGAATTTCACATAATCTGGACCATAGGGACTGCCTGTAGATACCACATCGGAATTAGGACTAAACCAAGTCTACAACCATCAACAATCCAACTCTCAAGGGTTCTACTCACAGGAATTTCACAGAATCCAGACTATAGGGATTGCCTGTAGATACCACATCAGAATCAGGACTAAACAAGATTAAATTGGACTAAACAAGGACTGAACCAGGACCAAACCAGGTCTACAACCATCAACAATCCAACTTTCATGGGTTTTACTTACAAGAACGTTACAGAATCTGGACTATAGGGACTGCCTGTAGATACCACATCGGAATCAGGACTAAATCAGGACTAAACCAAGTCTATATCAGGTCTTATATTCAACTATCAACAGTACAACTCTCAAGGGCTTATACTCACACGAAATGTTGACTTCCTTCAAAGTACAACCTCAAAATCAGGACTACACAGGCCCTAAACTAAGACTAGAATAGGACCGAACCAGAACTAAACCAAGACTAGTACAGGACCAAACCAAATCTAAATCTGAACTAATCTGCTACAACATCAATAATCCAACTCTTAAGGGTTTTACTCAAAGGAATTGCACAGAATCTAGACTATAGGGACTGCCTGTAGATACCATATTGGAATCAGAACTAAACCAGGATCAAATCAAGTCTACAATCATCAACAATCCAACTCTCAAGGGTTTTACTCACAAGAATGTCAAGGAATGTGGACTGTAGAGACTGCCTGTAGATACCACATCGGAATCAGGAATAAACCAAGACCAAACCAGGACTGAACCAGGACTAATATGCAACAACCATCAACAATCCAACTTTCAAGGGTTTAGACTAGGAATGTAAGAAAATGCGGACCTAGAGTACAGGGACTTCCCTTAGATACCAAATCAGTATCAGAACTAAACCAGGACTAAACAAGGACTGAACCAGGACCAAACCAAGTCTATATCAGGACTGTACCCCTTAATACAGTAATCCAACTCTGAACAGTTTGTACTCACGGGAATGTCAGCGAACGTGAACTATAGGGACTGCCTTTAGATACTACATCAGAATCAGAACTAAACTAGGACAAAACCAGGACAAGAACAGTACCAAATCAAGTCTACATAAGAACTAAACTGACACAACCATCAATAATCCAACTCTAGAAGTGTTTCTGTACAGGACTGACAGGAATGGTGGACTGTTAGAAACTACCTTAATGACACAGTGTACGTGCCACATCAGAATCAGAATAAACTAGGAACTAAACCAGGTCTAGCCCACAAAAATTCAAAATTTTGAATAATCAAGAGGGTTTTGGCTGGTAATAACCCATCAACCACATTTCCCTGAAGTGAAAGCCTCGATAAAAGTCATTGTTGAGTGTAGACCTTTTGTTTTGTTTTTATTTTAGCTACTTAGCGTGTCAAACTGGCATCCAAGATGAAGTTGAAGGCTCTGTATCTGTTGACCCCTTCTATGGATAGCTGTAAATCACACTAGAGTAGCAGATTTTTTAAAAAAATTCGTGCCAAAATGACTATGCGATGTTGCCGAATCCTACGTGTATCGTCGATAGGCTCTATTCACGCTTACATCACAAACCGGCAGACGTTTGGAAAGATGCAATGACAGCTTAACAGTGGGCTCTGTTCACGGTAGTAAGTCTGACACGATCTAGGAAAAATGAGAACATGACACAGTTTTCTTCATCTCCATGTTATTGTAGCGTTCCGTTATGTTCGGCTAATCAACACTTACAACCATACCTCAGTTTTCATCATTTCCACACTACACACAACTCCGAGCGCAAAGAGATGAGGCGCCAAATTCCAGATGATTCCAAACAGCACATACATATGCAGTCTTCATTTTACTGCTGATTCGCATTTACTTCAGTGGGTTTCATCACAGTCGGTCGACGAACCCAGTGTCAGGAACTAAACTGGAAGCTGTCATTGCATGTTTCCAAACGTCAGTATGTGAAACGTGAAATTTATTGTGAAAAATAAAATAGAAGACCCAAGTACAGAGCCGTGGGTGTGTACCTGCAGCAGTAAAAGTGGGGACTGATCTGCAAATTTCTCGAAAACAAGCGATTAAAGCTTGAATATGCACAAATCATCCCAAATACAACGTTGAGAAGGTAAACGAGAAAAGGAAACAGCTATATCATGGTTAAAAGTTCTGAAAAGTTGATTTTGCAGAGTAGGTTTCTTTAACAGACATATATTTTACGATCGCACAGAGACTCAAATCCAGGTTAAGTGTGAACAGAGCAGACCCACCAATGTTCTGGGACCGGTGCATGTGTGAATCGGGCTCCACGCTGAGAGCTCCTGTTATCTTTGTGTGTCTGGGGCTAACGATTGCTATTGTTACATCCTATTCCCGTCGCTCCATAAACTCTCCCTTACCTCCCTGTAGCTGCAGCGTGTGTGTTCCCGACTCGAGAGCCTTGTCCCAGGGCCTCAGAGCTTATCCTTCTGTTACCTGCGTCGCCCCTGGATACGGACCAGCGTTGCCCCGGGATACGGCACTGATCTCCTCGTCTGCTCCCATCATGCCTTGCTCTGTATTCGGGACACGCAGCAGCGGCAGAAGTAAAGGCACGTACGCGCACACATTTTAGAGCTGCTGTACAGAAGGGGACATTCAAAAGGGACAAAGTGTTTCTGCAGATTTCGGAATGCTCTGACGGCTGATTGCCACAGTGCCTTCCAGTGATAATGTCATGTTAAAATATGTGCTGATGTAGACTGGAGAAGTAAATTGTAATTGTGGTCAGGGCTGGAGATACGCCATTATATACATCACGACACATGTACACGCCTTTATATTGTCTTTTACAGGTTAACTACAACTCTATCTGTTGTACAGTAGGTGGTTGAGGAAATGTATGCTTTAAAATCATAATATGACAATATCACCAACAGGACAGACAGTAGCTCAGTTGGTCCCATTGTTCCAGTGTTGGTCCTCGGAACTAAAGGTTAGGGCTGGGTGATATGGAGAAAAAAATATATCTCGATATATTTTGGCTCAAGTGGAGGAGTTCAAGTATCTCGAGGCCTTGTTCACGAGTGAGGGGAGGATGGAGCGTGATGATTGATTGAGATTGATTCAGTGATGAGGTCGCCGTATCGAACCATTGTGGTGAAGAGGGAGCTCAATTTACCGATCAATCTTCGTTCCTACCCTCACCTATGGTCATGAGCTCTGGGTCATGACTGAAAGGACGAGATCACGGATACAAGTGGTCGAAATGAATTTCCTCCCTTAGAGATAGGGTGAGGAGCTCAGTCACACGGGAAGAGCATGGAGTAGAGCCGCTGCTCCTCATTGTTGAGAGGAGCTGAGGTGGCTCCGGCGTCTGTTCCGGATGCCTCCTGGGTGCCTCCCTCGGGAGGTGTTCTGGGCATGTCCCAGTGGGAGGAGGCCTCGGAGAAGACCCAGGACACGCTGGAGGGACTATGTCTCTGGGCTGGCCTGGGAACGCCTCAGGGTCCCCCCGGAGGAGCTGGAGGACGTGTCTGGGGTGAAGGAAGTCTGGGAGTCCCAGCTTAGACTGCTGCGACCCTGCCCACGACCTGGCCCCGGATAAGCAAAAGAAAATGGATGTATATTTTGCTATATCTCAATATACGATATATATCTCAGTATCTGTACAGGAAAAATAACCCCCCAAAATCGACTGCAAAACCAAATATGCCACATTCTACAAGGTCTTTTTTAATTGAAGGGCAAAGAGTTAGGCAATTCATGTAGAAATAAAGTGCTATACATTTTTATTTTATTTTTATTCATGTAGAAATAAAGTGCTATACATTTTTATATTATACAAAAATAATAATTTTACTGTAAAGTAAAGAGGAAATACTACATATTGCTTTCTGTTCATTCAAAAATAAAACAACTCAGCTCAACTCAAGCTCATCTTTGCATTAACTAACCGTATGATAACCAGAATCATGAGCTTCTTTAGCACAAGAAGTTCAGGAGGTTCCTTATTTTAAGAGATCCATGTTTCTCACCAGCAGCAAGGAGCTATGAGGTCTCCAACAATCCACTGCAGATCAAACCGAAGGTTTCCAAACACTATTGTACAAGTTCTACACTGCAGCAGATTATTCATTACAATCTTCTGCATAAATAAACTTTACATTATTAAACTTTACAATATATAAACCATAACTACTATAGAGCCACATCAGCCCATCTGCGATTATAATGTGTTCAATGCAGCTTTGTGCACATGTGTTTATGTTTTACAGAAACAAAACTTAAAACCACATAACTCATTTGCATAAAGTACAGTAAGTATGAAAAAAACAGCAACTCTTTGTGCCGCGAGAGTGGGGCAGCGGGGTGAGCACAGAGAAGACAAACAAGCAAAGTAGCCAAATCAGAATTAAACATAATTTTAACAATATATACCATATGTCAGAATCCATTTCGTGTTAAAAAAAAAATATCTCCATATATTTTAAATATCAAGATATCAACCACCTCTACTGAAGGTTGCCGGTTTGATTCCCGCTGCCTCCATTAACATTGTTAGTAGAGCTGTCAGACGCTCTGACCTTGCTTGTTCAATCTCAACTTCTTCACATGAAATCTTGTGTCACTGGGCAAAACTTTTTTTTCACACTGTCACTGGTGTGTGATTGTGCGTGTGAATGTGTGCTGGTTCTTTGATTAAGGTGACCAGATTTTCAAAATCAAAAACTGGGACTCCCCCGGTTTGTGGTGGTTGGCAAAAATAAAATTGTGAAACAAGTGCGAAATTAAGGAAAATTGTTCTGCACTCGGCCAATTCATGACTAAAACGCGAGTCACTGTAGTCACATTTTATTTGTGTTTTGGTCATTTTTAAGCAGCTTTTCTGTATTTTACCTGAACAAATAACACTTTATGACTCTCTTTACTGTTGTCAGGGATCAGATTGGTCAAAAATAGGGACACCTGGGACATTTCTTTTGTAAAACTGAGACAAATCAATAGTTTTGTATAAATCTGCATGCATCGGACATGGGACACGAGACTCGAAACTGGGGCAGTCCTGCATAGCTAGCAACATCTGGACACCCTATCTTTGATGTAATGTGGTTTGAGTGCCTTGAAAAATGAAAAGTGTCTGTTCATAATTTCCTTTTGACCAAAAAAAGCCTGTCTTTACACTCTTCTTACAGTGGTCCACACCATCCACAAGCTACATCAATAATTAGTGGTGTCAAATTATCGCGTTAATTGCGATTAATTAATTACAGTCATATTTAGCGCGTTATGTTTTTTAATCACGTTAATCTCATTTTTAATCTCTAACTTTACTGTTTCTGTATGCGAGTTGCTTTATTATAAAACCTGTTTTTATGTGTTGCTGGGACAACAACACACACACACAAAAACACATTTATAATTTTTTTTATTTCGGTAATTCCACTCATTGCCGGAAACCCACACAAAACATGCGCAGTAAGAGCGATGTAAACATTATGTTAACGCTGGCGGCGTCAGTCACACAATGGACGAGGTCGTAGAGCCAGTAGAACAGAGCAGCAGTGCACAGGTAAAAACACATTCGTGTCTTGGAAATTATTCTCCCGACGTGAAATATAAAAGAAAATAACAAATATAAATATCTTAAATGTCACTGGTGAAAACAACCTGCATAGGCTCATGATGTCTGCACTACTGTCCTATAGTGACCTGCCACATGAGGGGACACGCACACAACAACACACAAAACACACACAAACACAAACAAACACACACCTTCACATCATCGTCATTAACCTGAGAACGCGCGGACCACGTTTCCTTCCGTAGACACTGCGCGGACACCGACGTGCTCCCGTGAGCCGCGTGTGGATCGTGTTTTCTCGCGTACGCGGCGTAAACCGCGCTTCCTCCTGTGCGCCTCTAAACCAGAACTAACACCAAGACTAAAACCAGGACTTATCCAGTCCAGGACTAAACCAGGACTAAACCAGGACTAAACCAGAACTAAAACCAGGTCTAAACCAGGACTAAACCAGAACTAAAACAGAACTAAAACCAGAACTAAAACCAGGTCTAAACCAGGAATAAACCAGGACTAAACCAGAACTAAAACCAGGACTAAAACAGGATTAATCCATTCCAGGACTAAACTAGGACTAAAGTAGGACTAAAGCAGGTCTAAACCAGTGATCTCATATATAAAGCATTTCTCTATCAATAATATTTTTAATATGGTTAAGGAAAGACTGGACTTTTTATTGTCTTTAAGTAAACAAAAGTTTATTATGTTCAGATTTCCTCGTCTTTGCTACTTTACAGCAAACAGTTTCTTATTCATGGAGACTTTGGCTCAACAGCCAATTTGGAGAGATTTGTTAAACAATAAATGACTTTATAAAGTCACTTTTTTAAATCTATATCAGTCTTTTGATCTGCCACAATAATGTAATAATGAATTTAAATGAAAATACCTCAAATTGAAGGCTTTTCTCAGCAATTTTTAGGTGAGATTAAAATGAGATTAATTAGATTAATTAATTACAGATCATAATTAATTAATCTCTCAATTTTTTTAATCGCATGACAGCACTATCAATAATACATTATATTTTACATTTAAAACACTAATATTATTTGAGAGGGACGTGTTTAACAGCACAAATCAACTCTTAGTCATGGAAGAGCAACCGATTCAGAAAAAAGAAGGAGAGAGAAAGAAAGCCAGCAGTCACACAGTGGTTACACAGGGTCAGCTAGAGTTTGCCCCATAATGCTTTGCTCTGAACAGTGAGCGGTGCTCTATTGTGAACATGGAAAATACTGGAAAGAAATGATCAAAGTTGCATTGCGCTGTTGGATTAGGCTAGAGGGCAAGCTCCTATTTTTATATTCCCATTCTTTCCTTTCTCGGTTCAGACTGGGGTGGCTGGTTTTTAGGTTTGTCAATGAGAAGTGTCAGAAAGTTGCGTCAGCACGGAGTCCTGCTGTGGAGAAAACCAGAGAAGTTAACTATTATTCTCTAAAGGTCTGGAGCTGTGAGGGTAGAATAGAACAAAATACTCTATACTCTGTGAATATATTAAGTTTAAAACATGCAGGAGAGTGTAATCTATGAATTTACAATGTGGGTCGAATCATTTCACAAGGCCGACATACATCATCTGTGACAAACCGAGCGTGAAAACACCACTGAAACATATTAGGATTGAAAAAATATATATATACTGTACTGCATTAGTATTACATCGTGCTCTCTATTGATACTTTGCAGCTTTCCCTGGGTGTGTGGTGCTAACTGGAGGCACTGCTCTATCTGAGGCTTGTTAGACTTTAATCTGACTATTACTGTACTAACTTGGTGCACTTCAAAAAACAATATAAAAATCTAATCTTACAGAAATACCTAAAAACCTACATATATTGTCTTCAAAAGTAAACCACGACTATTAACTAAACACAGACTTTTCTTTAACATCACCTTTTATTTTGATACGATCATAAACAATACATTTTGCGCCTTATTTATCATTATTAGTTTGTACTATGATAAACGAAAAAAACTGGCATCTTTTAAAAAAATGAATATAGGAACTAAAAGAAAAAAAAAGTGATTGCATTTCTATTAGAGGGTTTAGTGTATGGAACAGTTTGAAACACCGTATCGGAAATTATCTGCGTCCGGACACGTAATTTCTGTGTCCACAAGTATCCCCTATCCACACAGCTTTGAGCATATTTGTTTATGTTTTACAGAAACGAAAATTTAAAACCGCATGGCTAATTTGCATAAAATAAGCGCTCAAAAAACAGCTCACTATTGTGTGCTGATGCGGTTCAGCTTCTGTCAGACTAAAGGACACAACTCAGTGGAATATATGTGTTCTTTCTGTGATAGAGGGATGTTCTGCTGATGGTGAGTTTGTTCTGTGCTTTGGAGATGGTTGATGTTAAATTTTTCAGAGATTATACGTCTGCAGGTCGTACACACAGACCGTATATATGAATGGACATATATTCTAGCCTCTTAGTGTTTTCGAGGTGAATTACATCGCGGCGCATAGACTTACATCAACGTATCAGAGTTTTCAGGCGTCCACACAGTGCCGGATCAGATCCGTACTCAGATGAATTCGTGGGAGCTCTCAGCACCAGATCGTTCCATCTCTGGAGCCGTTTTCAATCGGATTAGTGTGGACGAACACTGCATCCACAACGAAAACGACGTATGACGAATACATACGACAAATACGTACTAGTGAGGACGGGGCCTGAGTGATGAATTTAACAATCTGTAGAAGCCTTTAAAAAAAGAGTATGAAGTGTTACGTTTTGAAAGATATAGAGCTCTGGAATGAACGAATTATGCATTAAAATTTGTTTTGTTTTAAAAATCGTTGAAATTGTCATTTTTTTGCTTTCTTTCTTTCTTTAAATCATGATCCACTCATTGTGCTAAAAATCGACTGCAACACTACACTGAGGTTTATTTTAACATAATCTGATGAGAAAAAGCCTTTTTGGGACCATGAAAATAATAAAGTAGTGAGGCTCCTGAAGATGTGTTATCTGATCCATTTTGTATTTTTTCTTGATTTTAAAACTTTTTTGACTGTATTTGCTAATGTGTGCATTGTGTCACCATGGTAACTGCTGAACAGTCAACCACAGAGATACATGTAGAACAATTCCAGCATGACGTCACCAAATAAATAAACCATCATTAAAATAGTGCTTTATTCACCCCGTACATCTGGTGTTAGGTCAGCGCTTCTCAATTACTTTCTGTCACATCCCCCTTAGGAAGAAGAAAACATTTGGTCTGCCCCCACTCCACAGAACCACTAACAAACTTGGACAAATCGCACCCTTGTCTTCACTTCACTACATACAAGAGCAAACATTTTAGTCGCGTCTTCAAAGCGACTCCCGAGACACGCAGAGTCTGTCCCAGGAGTCGCTTTGGAGTGTCCGTCTGTGTCTGCCCTGCCCTCACCTGCATCATGAGTCGGTCCGCTCCTGTGTCCTCCTCGTCTTTAAAGATGATGTCCGTGTTATAGTTTGAAGCGCTTGCATCACCCAGTGTGACAGAAACTGCGTCTAATGCTGCAGAAAATATCAGCTCCTCTGGTGTTTGGTACGTCACCTTATATGATACTAACAGTGTTCGCTGGTTTACTGACGTAGCATTCACAAAGCGGAATGATTGTTGGCAATATTTCACAAAACTCAAGCGGCTTATCGGCGTGATTGGGGTGTAATGTCTTAAAGTGACGCTGTAATTTATTTGGCTTCCTGCTGTCCGCTGCCAATGTTTTTAGACACAGTAAACACAGCGGACTTTCCTCGTTTCCTACCGTAGTCACATTGAAGCTGAGCGCTACATACACTTTACATGCAGTTTGTTCTCAGCACTTTATATCTCCTGCTCTGTGCTGTGTGTGCGTTTGCGTCAAAAAACCCAACACTATAGGCGAGTTTCATTGTTGACAAAAGCGCGCGTTGCATGCTGGGAATTATTTTGGTCGGCGGCAATAAACACTAATTCAACATGAAGGACGGAGCGAGAAAGCACGTAAAGGGTATTGATCCCGGTTATTTATCCACTCTAACGGCAGAGGACCCAAGACCATTTGACCAGAAATTGGTCATAAGCATCGATGGAGCCAAATCACCCTTTTCAACCCCGACAAAAGGTGGACCAAACCAAATTTCTGGTCAGAATCTCCAACTACCTGGACAAATATTCGGTGATATCCACAATGACTTGGTGGAAACTCCTGGGCCATTCACAGCAGAAAAGATGAAAACCTCCAAGAGTCTGGATGCGTTGTTGAACTTTTTGGAGTCCACGGTTTGTTAGGATCTTCTACATTTGCTCTGTGAATGTTTGGAAGCCATTTAATTCACCGTTAGCGGTTCTTTTCACTCGGAATACGAAAAAGACATTTTCCTTCTTCCATGCTTCTATTTGTGCATCCGATAATGCAGCAGGAATTTACCACTGTGTTTGACCGCTACCCTGTTTCTTGCCTCCGACCAAAATATTTCCCAGCATGAAACACGGGCTTTTAATAACAATGACGTCAGCTGAAACTCGCCTATAGCGCTAATACTCCCTCCGCACACTCTGACAATGAGAGTGTCACTGCCAACTACTGTAATGGATGTGCAATTACACTTTATTCTAGTATGGCAAAAAAATAATAAAAAAATTCCCTGAGGTCACACACGCCCCCGCTGGCATCGTCCCACTATTTGAGACGGACTGTGTTAGGTTAAGCCTCCTGAGCTTACTCATTCATATCATCACATTAAGGTGAGTGAAGTGTTGTGCTCTGTGATACAAAAACAGAATGCACTTGTCTGAGTGAAGTGAAGTTAGAACAGTCATATTTCAGCTGGGTAGATGAGTGCAATGACTAGAGGCCCATAAAGTCTATGACCGATGATGTGTCTGTTAAGATGTTGTCAACTCAAAGTGAACTATATTTTCTGGTGAAGGATCCATCACCTGCTTGTTTCATGAAATTGTTACTACAGTACAGTATACATTTATGTTAGTATTTTATCTACCGTAATTTCTGAACTATAAGCCACTACTTTTTATCTCACACTTTGAACCTTGCGTCTTACAAAACGATGTGGCGAATATATGGACGGATTATTAGTTTGGTGTTCCATTCATATATACAGTCTATGGTTTGGCAACACAGCAGATATTCGCAGCCTGAGTGCAGAAAACGCCACTGTTTGTGCGGTTTACACATGGATCTAGGGTTAACATGAAGTTGCAGCATTAGAGATGTTCTCAGTGCACTCAAATAGTTTATCGGCGTGTGATAAAATAAGTTATGATGCTAAATGAACATTAGTGAGGGGGATACGTCTTACCCGTATGTGTAAATGACGAGAAAGAAAAATCTCAACCTTCAGTAGCCGGACATCCACTCATACAGGAAAGCAGGAAATCTGCTGAAATTCTACGAGACACTGACATGATACCAGACAGGCCAGCGGCTCTTTCTGCAGGCGGGGAGAGATGGGGGTGATGCGCTGAGGAAGATGCTCATTTGATTGTGTTTTGAACAGTTATTTTCTGCTTCATGCACACACCGTCCTCATGGAAAACACACAAAGAAAAGCAGATGATGAAGCTTTTAAGTTAAAGGTGATTGATCTGGGTTCAGTGAGTCGTCGGTGAGACGTTGGCGACTGCAGCGTGACGAACTGACTCAATGCAAAAAGAGGACAAAAACTTTCAGAGGTGATAAAAGCAGATGACCCCAATGTTCTTGAAGACATGGATGCCTGCGGCTTATATTCAGGTGCGGCCTATACATGTACAGTTTTAAAATTTAGCTAAAATTTAGTTTATGCTTATATTTAGGTGTGCTCATTGGTCTGGAAATTACGGTATACAATTCTCTTTTATGTTTGAGATATGGTGGGTTCCAGCATTATCGATGAACTCAAGTTAGAGTCGGTGCAAATGGGTGTGTCCTTAGATATTATCCACTAGTTTAAATTTCCCATATTACACTTAAAGGTTGTATGGAGGATTTTTTTTTTTTCAAGTTTTCAATGGAAGTTTAAAATACCATTACAGAGATGCAGCAGCCTTGTAATTATGATGACCAAAAAAAAAAAGAATGAAAATCCATCAACTGTGGACGTAGTGAGGCCAGATAAACATCAGCCAATAGATAATGAGACTACCTCTTTATCTATTGGCGGTTAGGTTGTCAATCAAACTTCCTAGTGTAACTGACTCGCCAGCGCACAGGGATTATGTGGTTTATGCAGCAGTTCTTAGAGGCTTTTACAAACTGTAGCTTCCTCACACTTCGCACAAAGTTGTTGCGATCGCAGAGAAGAATCCACGACCAGTTCGCCGCAAAAGAAAGTCAGTTTTTGAGGTTGCTGAAACAAGAAGAGAAGGGAAAAGGAGCGAAGACAAACTGAGGTGATTCTTGGAGATTCCT
This sequence comes from Boleophthalmus pectinirostris, assembly GCF_026225935.1. Taxonomy (NCBI): domain Eukaryota; kingdom Metazoa; phylum Chordata; class Actinopteri; order Gobiiformes; family Gobiidae; genus Boleophthalmus; species Boleophthalmus pectinirostris. Next base: position 6,421,882 of record NW_026571175.1, read on the forward strand.
TCCAGTGATTGTGTGACTGAAGCGAGAGGACAATTTCACAAAGACCCTCAAAAACTCTTATGACAACTCTGATTTTATGACTGAAGCTCCTCATTTATCTTCAGGATAGACTGATGTTTGAGTGTGTAAAAGTGTGGTCTCAGTACTGCGCCTGGATGGGAGCAGCACATATTCTGTGTGTAGAACATGGCTTAAGAATAAAAAATGCTCCAAATGAAAAGCAAAGGGAAGCACTATAACTCTTTGTTAACTGTACAATGAAATCATCTTAAAACTTGTAGATGCATTGTGACGGAAGAAAGAGAAGAATATATTTATAAAGTTTATGAAGCCCTACAGTCTCTTCGAAGTTCTCTAGATTTGGAAGTAATAATATTTGAAAAAGTCAAATATTAAAAGTTTAAAAGCATCACAGAGGCTTAGAAGCTATGGGGCCCAAAAGGCCAAAAATTCAAGTTAATGCATCTGATATAAAAATGTATTGAACAGATACATATGTACTCTAGTTTATGAAACTGTTGACCTTTTTTCTGTACCATTTTTGGTTCTAAAGTTCCATATGTTTTAAACAGACCATGTATGAAACATGGAACAAAAATTATTTCCCAAATTTCAAAGACCTGCAAATCATGTCAATAAATGGATGTATTTCATCATATCTTGTGTTATTCCATCTTTGAACTGTTGATGAAGGTACATGATTTTTCCAAAAAAATTTATTTATAATTTTTTATGATAAAAATTTGCTTGGAAGGACTGACATATTTTATAGAAATAGTTTCCTTTCATTTTGAAGTAATATTAAAGTATTCAGAAGAAAAAAGCAACAAATGATGTAAAATCATGCACCTTCTACTTGCTTGGACAATTTTCCCTCCGTTACTTTTCCCTCCGTTACCATGACCTTTCTTAATAAAAAATCTCATTGAGTCAAAAAGTAAGAGGTTTTTCAACCTAATCTTGTACCATATGGTAGAAAACTATATGAAGCAAATATTCAAACCAGTTTGTTAAGGATATGGAAGTGAGAACCACTAGTTATCACTGTTTGTGATTTATTGCCCAAAAAGTGCTGCATATTTCATTCCCTCCGTTACCGACATGAGTTTTTTTTTAAATTTTTTGTCAACAACTTGAAAGAATATCACAGGTTTAACTTTACCCTGTTGGAGTGTAACTCTTTCCTACATTCTGATACTTTACTTATTTCAATAGTCCCTCTAGTTTCTGAATAAGAGACATTTGAATGTCAAAAATCTGCCCGTTTCCCTAAGTTACCTCTTGACCGGACCCTATGGTAATTTTAACTTCTTAGGTTCTTTTTAAAGACAATGCAGTAAAGTGTATTTACCTTGTTGACATGTTTCGGCTGCTGCTGCAAGCCATCTTCAGAACTGTCCCTGGTGTTGGTGGTGACGTGTCGTGTATCAGCTGTTGTTACTTCCTGTAGGAGTGGTCAAACTGATGGACCTGGCTGGGCACTCAGACTGACCACGCCTCCCGTCGCCCAGTGTTCTCTGGAGGAGGGTGTCCCAGGTGTGTGAAAAGAGGAATGTGCCGTCATCACGGTTAATGATGTCCGTGCCTCGTTTCCTGATTTCAATAGCTTCCCTGATCCAGTGTTTGAACTTGCTGTTTTCTGATCCAATGACCCGAGCCGGTGACAGTTCTGAAGACGACTTGCAGCAGCAGCCGAAACATGTCAACAAGGTAAACGCACTTTACTGCAATGTCTTTAAAAAGAACCCAAGAAGTTAAAGTATATAAGAAGACAAAATGAACATCCTTGGCTCTACACTTAAAGATTTCATGTCATGTTATGATATCTTTTGAATGGGAAAAGTCCTCACAAAGTATTTTAAAAACAAAAAGCAGAGATTACTGATGGGATTTTCAGCTCTTTTTGGATCTGATCATTTCATCAAGCTGCTCAAAAGACTGACTCTTTTAATAATTATTTACATGACAGAAGCCAGTGTGAGAACTCATTTTATCAACAAACTAATCACAGAGCGTGGGAGTGTTTCTGTGCAGATTTTGGTGTTGTTGCCTCGTCACAAACAGACCTGGAGTTGTGTTTTGTTTTGTTCACACATGTTAAACGCACAAACCCTGCAAATTTAGGCTGAGTTCTTCTCTGCAACAGAAAACACTCACTCTCACACTAATACAGGATGTGCTCCACTGTGTTTTTAAACTCCATACATCTTCACTAGAATCATTTGGATGATTTCACGCCTGGAATTGTCAGTCTCTCCCGAACAAAAGGTAAAAAGTAGGTGTTAACTTGTAAAAAGCTACCACTTCAAGACATCATCTGGATATGTTTTTGAGGAGGAAACAACATTAAACACGACTTAAAGCTCACAAGAATCAATTTTGTGTAATATAGGAGCTTTAAGTCTCGATCCATCTGCAGTAGTTTATCTATGAGGCACATGTCTGAACAGATGAAACATGAATTGACAGAAATGAGCCCATTTTGGTACATTCTGTCTCCATTAGTTAAGTGCGTTTGAAAGAAGCAGCATTAGCCTCCCCAGTACTCTTCATTTATATAAGATTATATTATCAAACATATTGTACACAGAACAATGGCTCTGATTGTCACTTGTTCCTCCAGCACACTCTGTCTTCATAAATGGATTTAAAACCATATTATGTAACTTTTTACCAAAAGTTTGACTCAAATATGGATGTTTTTACTGCAGTGAAAAATAGAAAAACATGCATCCTTATTGAGAGCGGGCTTGCATCTCCACAAACCTGACTCTTATTTATGAGGAGGCCTGGAAATGTTGGTGTGGATATAATGTTCCACAGCATAGCGTCAAACTTATCTTTCTTCAGCAAGAATGTTTCAAGTCTGGTTTTCACTTTGCATTTCTATGGAATTATGGGGTTGACTTTACACTCCGGAAAGTTACACACTGCCACTTTAACATATAATACTTTTCCTGGTCAAGCATAGGTGTATGGTTGTTAAGTGTAGCAGTTGTAGCCTCACAGGAATAAGTGAACTAACATTATTTTACGGTACACGTTTTGATTACATCCTCCATATGAGACTTGGGCCCCATCCACACTAGTACTTATTTGCGTTGTTTTTGGTGTGGATACAGTGTTCGTCCACACTAATCCGATTGAAAACGGCTCCAAAGACAGATCGATCTGGTGCCACCTCCTCCCATGAATTCATCTGAGTACAGATCTGATCTGGCACTGTGTGGACGCCTGACGACTTTGATATGCTGACGCAGCAGCTCTAGTTGCGTCCTTATTGGACCACATCACTGTGACTTGTGCCTTCCTGATTCACTGGGTTTGTGACATTGGCCATGTGATGTTATTGCAGAAAACAGTTTAAACAAACCATAGACAAATGGGTACAGCGTAGCTAGAACTACTTGCGAGTAGAAAAGACTGTTTTCACACTTACTATCTTCCTTGGCTTGAAATCGGTTGCTGCAACTTCAGACACGGTGCTCCACTTCCTTGTTTTATCGCCCAAGTGATGTCGTGATGACGTGACGCCAGCCTAATCATGGGACCAGGGTTTCAGGCTCTTACTGTGTGGATCATGTTTGTACACACGTCGTTTCCAATACAGTGACACTGTGATACGATGATTGGTTTCAGTGTAAACATAACCTTGGTAGTTGGTTTTAAAGATACAATTTGTATGTTTATTTTTTTACCAGTAGATGGCAGATGTGAAACCAGTAACATTGACAACATCTATGGAGGAGTGTGAGAATACAACAAGACTGGGACAGACACTCTAAATTACATATTCATGTTACATACACTTATATTATGACTTTAATTATGATGTTAGATTAGATAGTACTTTGTCACATCGTAGATCCGAAATGTGTTTTGCAATGAAACTTCAGGTCCGTCTCATACATGCCAATCAGACATCACACAGAGACATTCACACACAGGACAATTTCACAAAGACCGTCAAAAACTCTTATGACAACTCTGATTTTATGACTGAAGCTCCTCATTTATCTTCAGGATAGACTGATGTTTGAGTGTGTAAAAGTGTGGTCTCATTACTGCGCCTGGATGGGAGCAGCACGTATTCTGTGTAGAACACGGCTTAAGAATAAAAAAGCCCCAAATGAAAAGCAAAGGGAAGCACTATAACTCTTTGTTAACTGTACAATGAAATCATCTTAAAACTTGTAGATGCATTTTGACAGAAGAAAGAGAAGAATACATTTATAAAGTTTATGGAGCCTTACAGTCTCTTTGAAGTTCTCTAGATTTGGAAGTAATATTTGAAAAAATTCCAATATTAAAAGTTTAAAAGCATCGCAGAGGCTAAGAAGCTATGGTAACTATAATATATAACATGGCTGCAGTCCAAGAAGGACATTTAAAATATAAGATTTGCCAAAATGTTTAATAACATAGTGGTTTATAAGGTTTCAGAAATATGTTTTAAATTAAGTTAGGTGATTGTGGTCATTAGTTACCACAGAGCAGATTCGCCCTGAGCTTTCAAACTTTTAAAGGGCCAGATTACAGTTTTCTCATCTGTTCTAATGTTTCCTCATCTTAAACAGACCTGGAGTTGTGTTTTGTTTCATTCACACATGCATATTTAGTTTTTCTCTCAAACTGAAAACACTGTTCCACCTTGTGATGTCATGTGGTAATACAGGAAGTGCTCCACTGTGTTTTTAAAAGTGCACTGTGTAACTTTTCTGTAGGAGGGTCCACCAGCTGCTCGTCTCCCTTTGAGATTGTTGTATTGTTTAGTTTGGAATGTCCTGATATGGTATTAAACATACTCAATAACAGCGGTTGTTACTGACCTAAAAACTTACTATGAATGTGGCTCACCTCTCCACAGATCTGACCTGTAACTTGGCCTTGTGGCGTCTCCATACAGATAATGTGAAAAATTCCCCAGTTGTCCAGGTAGAATCCACGGCAAAGGAGAAATTCAATTTGTCAACTGGACAAAAGTTTATTTGGTCAAATATGTTTCGTTCCCAGAAATGAAGAAGCAGTTTGGATGAGCTGCGAAACATATTTGACCAAATAAACTTTTGCCCAGTTGACAAAATACATTTCTCCTTTGCCACTGATTCTACCTGGATGGCTGAGGGATTTTTCACACATATTGCATTAAATGTGTTTATCTGTATGGAGACGCCACATGGCCAAGTTCCAGGTCAGATCTGTGGAGAGGTGAGCACATTCATAGTAAGTTTTTAGGTCAGTAACAACCCCTGTTATTGTGTATGTTCAGTGTTGGGGAGTAACAGATTACATGTACCTGAGTTACGTAATCAGAGTACAAATTATGAGTAACTGTATTCAGTTACAGTTACTGTTTCAGTGAGTGGTAATTAGATTACAGTTACTTTGTTGAAATAAATGGAATACACAGAGGTATTTTCCTGTTTTCACATTTTGGGCTAAACCAGGACTAAACCAGGACAAAAACCAGGACTAAACCAGGTCTAAACCAGGTCTAAACCAGGACTAAACCAGGACTAAACCAGGACAAAAACCAGGACTAAACCAGGTCTAAACTAGGACTAAACCAGGTCTAAACCAGGACTAAACCAGGGCCAATTTGAAGAGAACAAACAAGAATTTTCAGGATGTGGTTGTTACATTCATGTCGTTTTAAAAAACATGACAATATCAAGTAATCCAAAGTATTCAGATTACGTTACTCACTTTAAGTAATTTAATGGATTACGTTACAAACTACATTTTGGGGTATGTAATCTGTAATCTGTAGGGGAATACATTTTAAAAGTCACCTTCCCAACACTGTGTATGTTTAATACCATATCAGGACATTCCAAACTAAACAACAACAATCTCAAATGGAGACGAGCAGCTGGTGGACCCTCCTACAGAAAAGTTACACAGTGCACCTTTAAAAACACAGTGGAGCTTCCTGTATTACCACATGACATCACAAGGTGGAACAGAGTCCAGTTGACAAAATAAATTTCTACTTTGCCATTTAATGCAATACTCCAATAATGCGGTTTATTTGTGAAAAAAGTTTGAAAATCGACCATTTAATGACAGTGCGCCTTATAATCCAGATATAATCCTAATAGAACGGAAAATACATATCAAGATGCAGATGACGGACCCTTCAAGAGAAAAGTTACACCGTGCTCCTTTTAAGTCCATACTCGGATACTTTGGATAGTTTTAGACTTGGAACTGCCAACGTCTACTGAAGTAAAGGTCAAAGGAGCTGTTCACTTGAAAACTACTGCTTCATGACATCACAAGGTGGACCCAGGTTTACTCAAACTTGAATGGAACAAAACACAACTCCAGGTATGTTTTTGATGAGATGATGACATTTAACTTTTTTTTTTTTTTTTTTTGAAAGTCTATGAGGAAAATGAAGAGTCAAAGTACTTCAGGGGTTGGACGATCAACGATCATTAGGTCAGTACTTCCTCGTGACTTCTGAATATGTACTTTACGATGAAGGAACAACTTTGCAGACTCATATTCGTGTTCTACTGCTGTTCCAAAGCGCAGGGTGAAATGATGCAAACAACAGACGAGCTGAGTGTCCGTTTATTTGTGAAAAAGTTTGAAAATCGACCATTTAATGACAGTGCGCCTTATAATCCAGATATAATCCTAATAGAACGGAAAATATGGTAATATCAAGATGCAGATGACGGACCCTTCAAGAGAAAAGTTACACCGTGCTCCTTTTAAGTCCATACTCGGATACTTTGGATAGTTTTAGACTTGGAACTGCCAACGTCTACTGAAGTAAAGGTCAAAGGAGCTGTTCACTTGAAAACTACTGCTTCATGACATCACAAGGTGGACCCAGGTTTACTCAAACTCGAATGGAACAAAACACAACTCCAGGTATGTTTTTGATGAGGTGACGACATTTAACTTTTTTTTTTTTTTGAAAGTCTATGAGGAAAATGAAAAGTAAAAGTACTTCAGGGGTTGGACGATCAACCGGTCATTAGTTCAGTACTTCCTCGTGACTTCTGAATGTGTACTTTACGATGAAGGAACAACTTTGCAGACTCATATTCGTGTTCTGCTGCCGTTCCGAAGCGCAGGGTGAAATGATGCAAACAACAGCGAGCCGTGTGTGGGTTTAGTGATGAAAAAGCCCGAGAGGAAGCCATTACATGAGTGTGGAATTACGAACACATTAGAACATATAGAGCGGGAGATAACAGCTGGGCCCATACGCAGCGTCAGGAAAGGACCGGCTTCTATTGTCACGCCGCCGTTACAACGAGCAACAGCGCTATTACGACCAGACGGAGCATTAAGAGGAGGAAGAGGAGGAGGAGGGGACGTATAGCGGAGGAAGAGGAGAGACAGCGGCTGGGTTATGGTGGAAAAGTGTTGCCAAGCGTTGAACTTCTGCCCAACGCAAGAGCTGTGATTGGTGGAGAGGAGGAGTGGAAAAAGAGATGAGGAAGAGGAGGAGAGGGAGAGGAGGAGAGGAAACGGAGAGGAGGAGAAGAAGAGGAGGAGAAGGGGAGGCTTAGAGGAAAAAGAGTAGAGGAGAGGAAGTAGAGGAGAGGAAGAGAGAGAGGAGAGGAAGAGGAGGAGAGGTGGAGAGAAAGAAGAGAAGAGGAAGAGAAAAAGAGAAGGGAGGTAGAGAGAAAGAGGAGAGGGAGAAGAGGAGAGGAAGAGGAGGAGAGGGAGAAAAGGAGAGGAAGAGAAGAGGACGAGAGAAAGAAAGAGGAGGAGAGGAAGAAGAGGAGAGGAAGGATAGGTGAGAGAGAGAAGTAGAGGAATAGGAGGAGAAGAAGAGAAAGAAATGGAGAGGTGGAGAAGAAGAAGAAGAGGAGAGAAAAAGGAGAAAAGGAAGGAGGGAGAGGAGTTGTGGAGGGGGAGTAGAGGGGAAGAAGAGGAAGAAAAGAAGAGAGAAAGAAGGAGAGGAAGAGGAGAAGAGAAAGAGAAGAGGAAGAGAGAAACAGAAAGAAAGGTCGGAGAGGAGAGGGAGAGAAGAAGAGGAACAGGAGAAGAAGAAGAGAAAGAGACGCAGAGGCAGAGAGGAAGAGAGAAAGAAGGAGAAGCGGAGAGGAAGAAGAGGAGAGGAAGAAGGGGAGAGGGAGAGGAGGAGAGGCAGGGAGGAAGAGGAGAAGAGAAATAGGAGATGAAGAAGAGGAGGAGAGGAAGAAAGAAAGAGAAGCAGAGGAAGAGGAGGAGAGGGAGAGGCTGACAGGGAGAAAAAGAGAGGGAGAGAAGGAGAAGAAGAGGAGAGGGAGATGAGGGTGGAAGAGACAGAGAGGAAAAGAAAAAGAAGAGAAGTAGCAGGAGCATAGCACAGTTAATAATCATCAGATATGACGTTCATAATGAGGGAGGTGGGTGTGAGGCTCTACTGGAGAAAATCAAACTCAATTCAGGATCCTACAGCATCTTGATATCATTCAAAGCATATTTAAAGGTGCAGTGTGTAACTTTTTTAGTGGAGGGTCCCCTTCCTTTATTGTTTTCCTGGAATATCCATAGTTTGACATTAAAGTGTCTCCACAGTTGGTTTTAGCCAGACGTACTGGTGTATGATGGTGGATAAATGCACATGCTCTATATTGTATTCAGTTACATTTTAGTTTTCCTTAATAATAGTTCCGGTGCATGTTGGACTCCGCCAGGGCTGCCCTTTGTCACCGCTTCTGTTCATTGTGTTTATGGACAGAATTTCTTGGTGCAGTCAGGGGCCGGAGGGGGTCCGGTTTGGGGACCACAGGATTTCATCTCTGCTGTTTACAGATGATGTTGTCCTGTTGGCTTCATCAAACCAAGACGTGCAATTTGCACTTTGGCAGTTTGGGATGAAGATCAGCTCTTCCAAGTCTGAGGCCATGGTTCTCGACCGGGAAAAAGGTGTCTTGCCCTCTCCAGGTGGGTGGAGAGTCCTTGCCTCAAGTGGAGGAGTTCAAGTATCTTGGGATCTTGTTCACAAGTGAGGGGAGGTAAGAGCTGAGTCGAAAGGCAAAGCTCTCAATTTACCATCAATCTCCGTTCCTCCCCTCACCTATGGTCAGGAGCTCTGGGTAATGACCGAAAGGACAAGATCGCGGATACAAAAGGTTGAGATGAGTTTCCTCCACAGGGTGGCTGGGCGTTCCATTAGAGACAGGGTGAGGAGCTCAGTCACACGGGAGGAGCTCGGAGTAGAGCTGCTGCTCCTCCACGTCGAGAGGAGCCAGTTGAGGTGACTCAGGCATCTGTTCCGGATGCCTCCTGGGCGCCTCCTTTGGGAGGTGTTCCGGGCATGTTCCACCGGGAGGAGGCCCCGGGAAAGACCCAGGACACGCTGGAGGGACTATGTCTCTGGGCTGGCCTGGGAACTCCTCGGGGTCCCCCCGGAGGAGCTGGAGGACGTGTCTGGGGTGAAGGAAGTCTGAGAGTCCCTGCTTAGACTGCTGCCCCCACGACCCAGCCCCGGATAAGTGGAAGAAAATGGATGGATAAATGGATAATAATAGTTTGAAAAACATGTGTCATCATAGTCACAGTCCCTGGGGGTGTGATGCTAACTGTAGGCATTGCTCTGTCTGAGGGGCTTTATTAGACTTGAATCTGTGTTTTATTTGAACACAATCCGACCAGAAAGAAAGAATTAGCCAACAGTTTTTCAGTTTGTCAAACTCAAATCAAACTCCTAAACAGGACCATGAACTCTTGAACTTATCACACACTCCTGAAAATGTGCTGTTTAAATCCTTTTTGGACTATCTTAAAACTCTGACAGTGTGCATGGTGTCAACATACTAACTCTTAAACATTCCAACATTAGAGACACATGTAGAACTCCCCCAGCCTGATGTCAATGCACAGCAGTGGTGGAGACTTGCAAGTTGTGACTTGGACTCGAGTCAGACTTGAGTCACTATTTTTAGGACTTGAGACTTGACTTGATAAAATGGAGTAAGACTTAGGACTTGAAGCCTCTGACTTGAGAAGCACTTTTAAATCTGAATTTGTTCTATTCAGACTGTAAAGATTCACACTAAGATCTTGTCAAGACATTTAAAATGGAAACATTTGCATTTCTACAACTCTTATGTACTCTAGAAATACTCATATATAAATATACTGTGACTTCATAAGTACAATTTATCTTAAAAGTCATATAAATTGCAAAAATCTAAGCTATATTTGGTACTTTAGTTTAAAGACTTGAAATGATTTGAAGCTCAAAGCAGACAACTTGGACTTGTCTGTATTTGACTTGAAACTTGATTTGGACTTGAGGTCAAACACTTGAGACTTACTTGAGACTTGTTCCCTCCTCTGCTGCCCAGTATCAATCACAGACCTTAACAGGAGTGAACAGGCCTTTCTATCTGGGAAAGGAACTGCTACTGGAGCTACTTCTTCAGTTTCCGAAAGTTTGTGGCTTGGACAGACTAAACTAGTTCTCACCAGAGGAGTGGAGAAACAGAAACTGTCACATCTGTGGAACCGTTTTTAACTCCAATTTACACGGAGTATGTGGCTGCAGAGTCAGCTGCCAAACTCATGGTTACACTTTTATTTTATTGGGTTTATTTTTTGGGCAGCGTGGAGAAATAGTTTACTTGAGTGTTGATGAAGAAGAAGTTAGCACACACTCACAGCCCAGAGTATCACACTCATCTATCATCACCATCATCACCAAGCAGTTAAAAGGCCCAGATTATGCTATTTTCCTGTTCCTCCTTGTGATGTCATGCAGTAATACAGGAAGTGCTCCATTGCACTTTTAAACTCCATACACCTTCACTAGAATCATTTGGATCATTTCAGACCTGGAATCCCCAGAATATGTACTGAACTATATAAAGGTAAAAAGTGGCTGTTAAATTGAAAAAAAGCTAGCATGCTAACAGCACACTTCCTGATTTAGCTGACATCCTCTGAATCATTCATAATTTGTGATTTTTGCGAGCTAATGCTAACGGCTATAGGGGGAAAAAAAAAAAAAAGTTCTACCCTCAGGTGGGTTGCAAGAGATTTTTTGGGGGGTTGCCTTGTCATGATTTGCATGCATCTGCACATTTTGTATAATTTAAAAAAAAAATTGTTATTATTTTCTTGACTATTTTGTTCCAGTATTGCTGGTCGTTTTGAATGTTGAAAAGAAAAAGAAATGGGCTACATTGAATGTCCAAATAGGCGACTTATAGATGCTTTTATTGTTCAGACACAACTTTCGTATGATGAGAAGAACGTTTGTGTACATTTGTGACGTGTAGATGGGATGAATGTGACCTGGACGTTCAGACTGAAGTCGCATGTCAAAAGATCGGATATGTATCAGTTTTAGGAGCACATATCCAAGTGTCCTGGGTCACATTTGAAAAAATCGGATCTGTCATCTGTCATTAAAAGATCAGATACAGGAGCATAGGGGCAAAAAAATGTGATCTGGGTCACTCCAGGCTGCAGTCTGAACATAGTCTTATTCAGCACAATACGTGTAATTCCGAAATCCCTTGGCGAGCTACAGGTTGGAAACCCCGGCTCTACATAAAGACGTACACGGTCGCCTGGCAACAGTCCACAAAAGACCGATATTGTGGGAAAAGCGCTTTGCAAGGTCACTAAGGGGTCACAACAGTACAACCATCTCTACGGAAACCACAAATTATCAGCCGCAACACAAAAGCACAACACGGGCTCGCTCATTTGCGTTGTCGTGCGGTCATATAAATCATAATAGGGACTAATGAGAGAGGACAAGGTTAGCTGTGCGCGTACGGAGAGCCCCAGTGTTCTGACCACGGTTGGACCCGTACGGAGCAAAATCAATACAAACCCAGGCATCGCTCCATTACTCACCACCAGCGCATACAGCTAATGCACCATACAGTCAGATATGCTCCATCTATCACCCGGCCCATAGGAGCACGCCGGCTCCGCAGCACCGCCAGCCAATCACGTCCGCCGCCAGCTGTGATAAGAGCCCCCGTGGAAGCAGTGGATGATGGGAAAGAAAAATCTCGACGGGCCAAGGTCAGCGCAGGGATGGACCGTAGTACGCCAGTGTGCCGGTTCATTTTGTAATTACAGATTGAGCAGTGTGTAACGAGACATGAGGAGTGAGAGCGGAGGCTCAGGTACGAGGAGGGTTTAAAGGGGAAAAGTACATACTTCATTTCTATAGCACTTTCTATGGCACATTTTATCAACCAAACTGTTTCCAAAGTGCTGCACATATATAAAGATAGCATAGAAAATCAACAAAAGGCAATAAAAAAAAAGTGTATGCAGTGGTCCCTCGTTTATCGTGGGGGTTACATTCTAAAAATAACCTGCGGTAGCTGAAATCCGTGAAGTAGTCAACTTTATATTTTACAATTATTATATCTGTTTCAACGCTGTAGAACCCCTCACCACACACTTTTTACACTTTTCTCACACAGGACAGTTATAACCCTTTTTGCATCCTTCTTAAAACTTATTTCTGCTGTCGTCCTTTTGTTATTTTCCTCCTTCATTATGTAACAAACCAAAGATTGATTTATTCTCTAATGGAGCCCTACAGCACAGAGTTCTGCACGGGTCCATTTTTGGAGACCTGCATCCGTGCAGTACAGCACCACACCCGCCCATAAACCCGAGATTATATCAAACTTTTGTGCTGCATACGCCACGGACTGAACCAAGACTAAAGCAGGACTAACCCAGGACTAATTCCAGGACTGAAACAGGAGGACTAAAACGGGACAAAACCAGGACTAAACCAGAGCTGAAACAGGACTCACTGTCAGGACAGTCTCGGAGGTGGTCGCAGGAGAAAGGACCGGATCAGCTCCACACCACATGGACGTAAACGTGGCAATCGCCTGATCACGCTTTGCGGACACCCTGCTTCGGTGTTCTCTCTCTTAAGTCCATGATTAGTCCTGGTTTAGTTCTGGTGCAGTTCTGATGTAGTCCTGGTTTAGTCCTGACCCGCCCGTGTGTAATCACTACTCGCCAGTTTAACGTTCCAGAACGTTAAAGCCCACCCGTTTCAGCAGCTATTTGCCCGTACCCGACCCGGTGCAGGACTCTGTCACAGCCACGTAACTTCTACCTTCCTTCAGCATGTCCAGAAGTCCAACTTTTTGTACAGTGGTTTGCATCTTCCTCTTCCTTTTGGGTGCGACCGCAGGAGCCTTTGTCAGTGCAGAACACTTCTTCGACATTGTGGGTTTTGTCCAGGGGAAAACTTGCAAACATACAGCACTTCAGAATCACACTGCGAAACATTGAGGGACAACTGTAAATGCTCATGATAGAATAATGTTTGAAATAAAACTAAAATTGCATCACATGAATCGTGGCATGTTGAGGGACTATGTTCAGCAGAGGAATTTTACTTTGCCGGTAAGATAGGTGTTAGGTGATATCAGTCCGCCACTGCCAAACTTTCTATCAAGAAGTACAACTTGCTGCTGCTGCTCAGACATAAATCCTTCAAATGCAAGCTTGGTTTTACTTCTAAAATTATTCTATCAACACAGACATTTACATCAACAGTCTGGAACAGGGGTACGCATCCCCATGCGTAACAAAAAACTGAGTTGACAAAAAAGCCAGTAGCAGCTGAAGTGTGTGTTTTCTCCCGGTCGACGTAAATACGTTCTTATGCCAGTCCAATCAGAACCCTTCCCCACTGCCAGACGCTGGGCGGAATTAAATAAAGCTGGTTTAACGTGTTTTCCATGTAAACCTTGATTCGGAATTATTCTTTCCATGTAAACTCGAAGGAAAATAATTACCTCCGCCAAGGAGGTTATGTTTTGCCGGCGTTTGTCTGTTTGTTTGTCTGTTAGCAACATAACTCAAAAAGCTATGGACCGATTTTGATGAAATTTTCAGGATTTGTTGGAAATGTGAAAAGGAAGAACTGATTTCATTTTGGGGGTGATCCAGAAGAAATCCTGGATTCTGGATCACTTTGAAATTTTAGTTAACATTGTGGTAAATGGGGCCAAAAATTTTGTTTCTCAATATCTCGGTTAATTATTGACCAAACCCCATGAAATTTGACTCAGGGATGGACAATGGGATCCTCTTTCATATTCCAAAGGCTGATCCGGATCTGATCCAGAAGACTGATTTTATCACAATTTATATAAAAAATGGGGGTAGTCCTTGGCGGAGGTCTGCGCTCTCTGAGTGCTTTTCTAGTTTAATTCTGAATTAATTAATTCAGAATAATTAAATCAGAATTAAAAAACACCATGTAAACGTGGTCATTGTGACGATGCTAAAATCGAGGTAATGCCCTCACGTTTTTGTTTCAAGTTAATAAGCAACTCTTGAGGTCAAAATAAGTCTGTGGGGTGCTGTCTGCATCTGATTATAAAGCGCGGTATTGCTCGATAATCAGGCAGTGCACGTTAAGCATGCTAATTGTCGTTAGTATTACGGCAATGCAAACTCAGTTCTGGCCTCTGAAAGTCGTGAAAAGGGCTTATAAACTCATCGTGGTGAATTATTAGGATGCTTGGAATGTACAAAGAAGGAAGAATAACTTTGGACTGCTCCAAACTTAAAAAATAAAGGCATACAATTACTGGAGGTGCTGTGATCAGATATTCAGAATCAATAGCTGACACAGTGACGGCGAAAGGTAATAAGGAAATTGTGAAAAGAGCAGAAAATGAAGTAGATTCATACGCGCCGGATCCATGGCTCATTCAAGCCAATTTCTCGATTCATTTGTGAGTCAGTCTGTAATTTTCTGTCGGTGCACTTTTTGTGTTCTGTTCATTTTCAAGCACAGTTCTCTGTATTTTAGCTGAAGTAATGGCAGTATATTCTCCCTCTCTTCACGGGTATCAAATTGGTGAAAAATCAGAACAAGTGGGACGCGTCTCGTGTAAAATGTGTGTAAAATGTGTGTAAAACTGAAACAAATCAGTGGGTTTGGATAAATCTGCTGGGACAGAGGACACAGGCCTCAGAACTTGGGCTGTCCCGGGTTAAAAGGGACGTCTGGTCACCATCATTTTACTGTTTGTAACTCTTTTTTGCTCATGTCTCCTTACATTTATTCAGTTGTACATGTTTTATTGTTAAAAATACATAGAAAAAGATGTATTCTGGTCCTGAGCTGGTTTGCCTCTCCACAGATCTGACCTGTAACTTGGTCTGGTTGGTGGTACCTACTTTTAAAGGTGTTATATTACCCTCTATTGACTCGTATGAGCTTTAAGTCATGTTAGAATGTTATTACCTCATCAAAAACATACCTGGAGTTGTGTTTTGTTTCATTTGCACACGTTTAAGTAATCCTGGTTTCTAAGGCTACGTTCAGACTGCAGCCTGAAGTGACCCAAATCTAATTTTTTCAGACAGTCTGAACGACACAGATCCGATTCTTTCAAATGCGACCCAGGACACTTGGATATGTGCTCCCAAAACCGATACATATCCGATCTTTTGACATGCGACTTCAGTCTGAACGGCCAGGTCACATTCATCCCACCTACACGTCACAAATGTACACAAATGTTCTTCTCGTCATACCAAAAGTGTGTATGAACTCCATGTCAGTGAAGCAGTGAAGCGCATAACAATCCCTCCACTCTTGGCTGTGACTCTGCACTCACACGTTCCTTTCTACGGACGTTGCTGCCACTGCCCCACAAAACCCCACGGCCAAAAATCTCGTCCTTCTCCTTCTCAATCTCCTCAAAACAAATAAGCTGTACATGTTCTGGCTCTGCTACAACAGATACATATCCAAGTTTTTTATTTTTGCGATTTCAGTCTGAACAGCCAGGTCACATTCACCCCACTCACACGTCAGGCTCAGAGTCTAGTCAATGGAAGGAAAGCGAGGTTAGCGAGTTAATTAGTATTTGGGGTGGGATCACTGTATTCAGGCCAAATTGGAGTGGTCTGATTGGAACCGGGCGATTTTTGAAATAATTGCCAAAGAAATTATCTGAGAGCGGCTACAGTTGGTCCTGGCTCCAATGTTAAAAAAAAATAAAAAACCTGCGAGCCAAACACAAGGAGGGTAAAGACTCAAACAAACAAAGCGACCGTGGACGTGCAACCTGTCCAATTTATGAAGAACTGGACCATATTTTGGAAGACAAGTCCAGTGTTTAGGCGACTTCCCGTAAACAGTGAGCATGGTCACTGCGTGTGATGTCGTTGTGTCCGCCAAAGCACATGCGGGACACTCTTGGGGTGTTTAAAGTTCACACTGGAGATCACATACAAGTCACATTTAACTGGAAATGTGAACGACCTCGCAACAAAATCAGATTTCACAAGAAAATCCAAATTGAGCATTAAGCCTTGTTGTCTGAACGTAGTCTGTGTACATCTCCAAAGCTCAAAATACACCTTGTGATGTCATATAGAGGTAGTTTTCAAGTTAAGTGATCTTTAACCTTTTGTTTCATACAGGCAATTCTAGGGTTGAGATTATCCAAACGTTCTAGTGAAGGTGTAGTCTAAAAACACAGTGGAGAAACTCTGTATTACCACATGATATCACAAGGTGGAACAGAGTGTTTTCTGTTTGAGAGAAGAACTGGCTTCCTGTCAGGCTTTTTCATCATTAAACCCACACACAGCTCAGTGTTGTTTTCATCATCATTTCACTCTGCTGTTTCAGATGGTGATTTGGAACAGCAGTAGAACAGGAATATGATTTTGCAAAGTTGTTCCTTCATCGTAAAGTACGTATTCAAAAAGTTATGTTTATGGTCACTTGGAAGTACTGGTACATGGAGCTCAGCAGTGACATCTCCAGATCCCCAAAGTACATTTTCTATTCACTTTTTCTATAAACTTTCAAAAAAAAAAAAAAAAAAAAAAGTAAAAATAAAAAATGGAGGTCCTATATTACACAAAATTGACTCTTGTGAGCTTTAAGGCAGGTTAGAATGTTGTCACCTGATCAGAAACACACCTTGATTTGTGTTTTGTTTCATTCACACATGTTTGAGTAATTCTTTATTATTAGTCTGCTCTGTTCCACCTTGTGATGTCATGTACTGACAGTTTTTAAGTTGACAGCTACCTTGAGTTTAGTACCAAATTTTTTGGACTATAAGGCGCAATATCAATAATGTTGAATTCTCTCGTTTATTTTCATGCATAAGGTGCACAGGATTATAAGGCCCATTAAGTGAAACAAACAGACGACACTTGAGACTGATCCTTTAACCCAGGCGTCCACGTTCCATTGGCAGATCGTGATGTAATTTGCCCAGCTTTGTGAATGTGCATTATGAATATGAATGTAATTGGATCATTTAAGTTTGTTTTTTTATTTCCTATGAGGAGGACTCAAATATGCATTGAGTAAAAATGTGTTTAATGCAGCTTTGCGCACATTTGTTTACGTTTTAGAGAAACGAAACTTAAAACCACATGGCTAATTTGCATAAACTATAAACACAGAAAAAAAGCAGCTCGCTCCTTGTGCGCTGATGTGGTCAACTTCTGTCGAACTAACTCTGCAAGGCTCCTGACTACAGTAACCGTAATGCCCCGACAATCCATCAAACAGTGCGGCTTCGTAGGTTACCAAAGTCGTACTAAAACATACTGACAGATTTTTGAGGGCCATGTATCAAATAAAATCGGTTCAAGGTCAGCACAACCAGAAGCACCGGATTATATGCACTGTCGATTTTTGAGAAAATTTAAGGATTTTAAGTGTGCCTTATAGTCAAAAAATACGGTAGATATTGACAATTCCAGGGTTGAAGTCATCCAAATGATTCTGCTGAAGAAGTATGAAATTAAAAACACAGTGGAGCACTTCCTGCATTACCGCATGACATCACAAGATGTTTTCTGTTTGAGAGAAAAACTAAACCTAAATATGCAGGGTTTGTGTGTTAAATATGTGACTCTAACATAGATCAGAAAATAGTGCAACATGGTCCCTTTAATGTGTATTTGTAGTTTAATAGCATACTGACAAACATCTCCACGGACACAAGCAGATTATGGACCCTTCACAAATAAAGTTACAGACTGCCCCTTTAATGGCTGCTTTTCTAAATGTGCTTTATAATGAAACCATATACTTGGTAATATGTGTTGCCTGGATACCTCTCCCCATGTTATCCTATAGATCCATGCATTTTAACTGTTGACATTTACTGCCTGCAGCGCTAAAAGCATCTCCAGCTCCGTCCATTAGGCGCGTCACCACAGAGCTGACTCGTAAACCTGACAACCGCACCGCAACCTCCTGCACCATAGCAATCCTGACATTTACTTCTTCACATTTAAGCCATAGGAGCCCGCAGCCACACACATGTACGAGTGTGTGTGCTCCGACTCACGGTAAGAAGTGTGACAGCTGAAATGTGCTGTTGTTTTTATGTCTATGGAGAAAGCCCACTGGGTTTAAGAGGTCTGACCGGCTAACCTTTCATTTCATTATAGTCCAGTGAAGCGGATACACAGGGAGAGAAGGACTATATGAGGGCCAAGTGGGATGGTGCAATGGAGGGATGAGTGAACTGGGAAAAATATGTGATTGCGAATTTGTTGTGTTTTAAGGCTCTTACATTATGCACAATCTTAAAACCATATTAGAATGATATTACCTTATCAAAAACAGACCTGGAGTTGTGTTTTGTTTCATTCACACATGTTTTATTATTAGTATGTTTACATCTCTAAAGCTCCAAATGCTCTGTTTCACCTTGTGAATGTCATGAAGCAGTAGTTTTCAAGATAAGAGCTACTTTCTACCTTTAGTTCAGTAGAGATTGGAAATTCCAGGTCTGAAATTATTCAAATGATTCTAGTGAAGGTGTGTGAAGTTTAAAAATACAGTGGAGCACTTCCTGTATTACCACATGACATCAGAAGATGGAACAGGATTTCGGCCGGACAGTCCGCTTTTAGAGCCTTCTATCCGGACCTCTGTTTTGCATCCTCATTTTTGACATTTTATCCTCATTTCAGACGCAACCATTGCACACATCATCACAAATCCCCGCCCATACTGCATCAGCGATGTTGCGATAGCAATGTTCGAAAATGTTTGCTGTTGAACAAAAGCAAATGCCTAAAAGGAAGACATCCTTTTAACATGCTTGGTGCTCAGAGCATCATTTTACCACCAAAAGCACCAAAGGAGAATACTCTGCAATATTGTCACTGAGCAGACGTAAAGGTGTGCTAGAGCGACACGCAGACACAGAATGCCACAGGGAGAATACAAGCACTGCTTCGCACTCTTCTTTAACGTCTTTTTAACCCCATCAGCAACCAAAACAACATTTACATTTTATGATCTATATTCTGTATGACAGAAAAACCTGTAGTGATGCATGTGTGTTCCTCAAATAAATACATCACTCTAAAATGATGTTGTCTTCATCATGTGGCCTGTGTGTGCGATACATGATCATCTTGCTTGTCTTGAAACTGATGAATAATAATAATAAGTGTGATAATTATAATCATAATACGAATGTAATATAATAAACAATAATATAATCATAATAATAATGACACTAATGATAATAGTGATAAGTGGTTGTATAGAGCTGTTTTTAGCCATTTTGTTGTGCTCTTTGGTTGCCTCCCCCGCCAGGTTCCGGTAGTGTCCTCACTTTTGGGCCTAAGTGTCCTAATTTTCAGAGTCATGCCGGTGGTCACCCTAAACAGGGTGTTTGCAGTTTGAGAGAAGAACTCAGCTTAAATATCATAGACCTATAATAACATCTGGAGGATGACTCCAAGATGGTGTCATATTGTTTTCAGTGACCTGTTCTTAATGGCACATGGGCCCAAAAAATGTTCTCTACTTCTGTATTTACTTCCTCAATACGGGTGAGCTCCTCCTCCTCCTGGAGGTTTGGACCAATCAGAGCGAGAGCTGCTAGTGCGGTGCTAACACAAGCTCAAAGCGAGACTGGGCTAAATGTAACTTTTATGAGCTTTGAGGATTTAATCATTTAAAAAAGCTTATATTGTGAAAATAAAAAAGAATCCCTACAAATCCAGACCTTTGTGAAAGTTACTGATGCTCTGGCAGCCAAACACAGGCAGGTTGAATTCCCAAAAAAATGCATTTGTGCTTCTATGGGAGAATCCTTTTTGGGCCCAAGCTCCCAAGAGCTGCAGTACTTGGAGCGACCACTAGTCGATCTCGAGCCAGGACAGAGGGGGAATGCTGTATCCACTTTTTTTTATTATAGATCCATGCTACATATGCAGGATTTGTGTTTATATTTGTGATGAGGAAACAACATTATAAGTTAGATAAAAATATCATCATATGAGTCCTTTTGATCTGAGTTTTACTTTAACAAAATCTGATCAGAAAGAGCTTGTGTAGTTGAAACTACAACAGGTGAGATGACTTGTGCTGTTGTATGAGTCTCTCACACATATTATAATCATAAGCTAGATAGTATTAGCCAGCAGTTTTTCATTTCATCACTCTCACCTTTTAGTTGAAAATCAAACTCCTAAACAAGACCATGAATGCTCGTACTGATCAGAAGCTCCTGAAAAGGTGTTGTTTGAATCCATTTTGTATTTTTTGTTAAGTTTTCAGACCATCTTAAAACTTTTTGAGTGTTCACCATGGTAACTGTTGAACATTCTGCCATACACTTACATGTAAAGCACTCCTGGCATAGTCACTGAAAAATATCAATAATAGGTTTCTGTTCAAAGTTCAAATTTTAAACACGTCCAGAAGAATTCACAAAAGGACTAAATATGAACTGACACTGAACTAACACAGGATATTTTATTGTTTGTGGAGGAAATTATGGTACTTCGAAAATGTGTTAATTTTGTCCGTTCAAATTGCAGTTTCGATTCGATTGTGATGAATTGTGCATCTTTAGTGCAAGGCCCGTCTGCAGTGCTGTTTGATCAGTATTTGCACAGCACTCAGAGGGGACTGTGTGCTAGTCAAGTACTCATCAAGTTTCAATGGGGTCTGGGAATGGGAATTCAAGTGGAGAGGAGCTACGAGTCAAGTTTAACCAAGCAAGTTTCCAATCAATTTATAGTCCGTTCACTCGCTTAAAAAAGAAAAGTGGGTCTAAATAATTACTTTTGATCAAAATAAACCAATGGAAAGGCCTGGAATGGTCCACAGTATGTCATTAAACCTGTCTATATTCATTCATTCAATTACAGGTGACTTAATGCTAAAAACAATACTTGAAAAACATGCTTTCTTACCATGAGCAGGGTTGCTTCTCCACAGATTTGACTTGTAACTTTGAATGGTGAGGTTGCTTGTCTTCATACCATGGTTTTAAGGACACCAGACAAAGCAAATATGTTTCCATGGATAAGAGGCAGGTGGCGTAACTTCTTCCCAAAAGATGGCACGTTGCATCTTCAAATTTAACGTTTACCTCTCAATGTGGAGGAGTAGCGTCTCTACTCCGAGCTCCTCTCAGGCGACACAGCTTCACACTTTCCACAAATACCACACTATAGGAGTACTATGTGCAGTTTGTGTAATTTAAACTTTCTTGCATGCCGAACAACTAAATGATTTATTAAAGGAGATGAACCCAATTTATTTTTATGTAAGAAACTAAAATGTAAGCCTCAGTAGAGATATATTATAAAAGCAGGTCTTAAGGTCCAAATGAGCGCTGTCTGCATCTATTTATAAAGCTATTGTTTCCAGATCAGGAAGTGCACTGTTAGCATGCTAGTTGTTGGTAGCATTAGAGTGATGGTAAAACCCTAGCCTGATTCATCAGCCGGTTTAATTTCGTGGAAACCGTCTGACCTCGCAGCGATAGAATTTGTTCGCTTGACGGTAGGCGGGTACTTTTTTAATTTAACCAGTCGCTGCTATTTGGTCGTGGCGTATGTAATGTGTCACTTTTATTTGTTTATTTATTTGAGACAGAGACAGCGCACAATTTTTACATTAACCTTAAGAGGAGAGATGCATTGTACCAGGTTGTAGCATCCGTGCTAATTTCCACCTGTCGTCTCTGGGCAGGTTCATTGATTGATTGTATTTAACTGACTTTAACTATCAACTGTTCTTCTTGGAGACCTGTGTAGCATGTTTTGGGAGTAACTAGTATTTTAATCTTTTCCCAAATCCCGTAGGAAGAAGGCCAATGACGTCTTTCCCTTGATAAAATTCACCAAACATTCTCTTTGTTCCAGCTTTAAATCCTCGATCTTGGGAATTGTTACCATTACAGAATATATATATGGCTCTTCGCTGATTGGCTGGTGCTCAGTCTACAACTTCTGGGGTTCTTGCAAACCATCTAGTGTATTTTGATTCCTGACCCAGTCGCTGGAGAGAAATGAAATTGAGTGGAGGCAATAGGCAGTGCCAGCCTGGCTAGCAAAACTCTGCTTTGGCCTTAAAAGGTTGTGAATTAATAATAGGGTGTTAGAAATGCTGAAAAATGTTTAAAATGAACTCTCAGTGTCTTGAATTGTAAAGGTGCACCGTGTAACTTTCCTGGTTGAGGGTTCACAATGTGCTTTTCCTGGGAGATGTTATTGATTTGCCTTGAATAATCCACAATATGACATTAAAAATATCCATCTCATATCTTGTTTTCATGGCAAGTGTACTTTGCAGCTGATGTTGTCATTGTTTCCTAGGAGTGTGATGCTAACTGTAGGCACAGCTCTATCTGAGGCCTGTTCGACTTCAGTCTGAGCTTTATTGTAACACAATCTGACCATAAAGATGAGCTGACTGTGCTGTTCAACAAGTCACGCTCAAATAACATTACACTTACAAGCTTTTCAGTTTTTCAGCTGCAGTTCACTTTTTATTGAAAATCAAACTCCTAAGCAGATCCTTGAACACTCGTATTGATCACGGGATCCTGAAAATGTGCTGTTTCAATCCATTTTGTATGTTTTTCTTGACTGTTCTCAGTATCTGAAAACATTTTGGCACTGTTTGCATGTGTGCTTTGTGTCACCATGATAACCGATGAACATTCCATCACAGAGATACATGTAAATCCATGTATCATTTGTTTTTCAATATAAAGCCAAAAATGAGAAAAAAAAAAAAAAAGTTTTCTTCATTATTTGTTTCCAAAACCAAAATGAAAAAGCAGATAATGATTAGTTTTTTCAGTTTTCGATTTTGTGTTTAAATGAAGAATGGAAAAAAAACAGATAAAGGCCGTTTACTGTTTATGTGACTTTCGTGACTGCGATGTCAAATGCGATGTCAGACTTCTGCATCGCATACGGACTGAACCAGGACTGATCCAGGTCCGGGACCAGACTGGAACCAGACAGGGACTGAGACCGGGACCAGACCAGGATCAGGCCAGGACCAGGCCAGGACCAGACGGGGACCAGACTGGGACTGAGACTGAGACCAGGCCGGGACCAGACTGAGACTGAGATCAGGACTGAGACTGAAACCAGACCGAGACTGAGACCAGACCACTACTGAGACCGAGACCAGGTTGTGACCAGACCAGAGACTCAGAGCCCATGGCAGTTCCGGACCTTGAAGCTGGGGCTTGGACCCCGCAGAGCCTTGGAGTCAAAGCTTGGAGTCCGCTCTAGTCCTGCTCCGGTCCCGCTCTGGTCCCGGACCTGGATCAGTCCTGGTTCAGTCTGTATGTGGCGCAAAATCCGGCATCACAGTCACGGAAGTCATGTAAACGGAGAATGGCTGTTATCCATTTTTTCCATTATTCATTTAAACACAAAATCAAAAACTGAAAAAACGAATCGTTATCTGTTTTTCATTTTGGTTTTGGAGACAAATAATGAAGAAAACAGTTGTTTTTTTCATTTTCTTATTTTTGGTTTTATATTGAAAAACGATTGAACGACTGATACACGGATTTATGTAGAACACCCCTAAATGTCAATTCTCATACTCGTCTCCATGGTGATAGAAGTTTAATGTCCTTTTGTGGAACAGTTCTGACCTAGCAAGAACATCTTCATGGAAAGTTTACACAGTGCACCTTTAGACATTCCTCTATAATAGCAGTGTTAACTTCAGTGCAAACACTTGAATGAGCAGACACATGGATCTATTGAAGTTCTTTATTAAAATCATCTTTTCTATTTCTGCTCGTATACAGCACAGAGTATTGTCATAGTCCCACACGTGTGACTGAGGCTGAAGGACCACAGAGCCACATATTAAAGTGTTTAGTGTGAGCTACAGAACACAGCATCCATCGCCCCATAGTCACTCAGTACAGTAGGGAAATACAAGGCCCTTAAACAGAGGTGTACAGGCAGAAAACACGCCCCCTTCAGGCTAAAACGGACCTCAACCAGGGCTTCCTTATTCTGTGGAGTTTCAAAATGTTAAAGAATTCAATAAACATAGGGAAACTTAATGTTTTTAAAGACCACATTTCACAAAATTGTATAAAACATCCAATTCTGAATTAATTGGGGCACTGTAAAAGGAACTGTACTCACAATTGAAGTAATACATTATTTTGACGATAGTGTTAAGGGAGTTTACACTTATTTAAAACTAAAGCCTCGGTCAGTCCATCTTAGCCGCTGCTGAACCTAAACTTCCAACATGATTTCATATTGAAAAACTCAAAATGGAAAAGTGTCGTTTGTGAGACTGTATATTTTGAGTTGTAGCCTACAGCACAGCAGCATGATACATAAAGCACAATATAAAGTCAGATATTGAACAGTTGGCTGATGGGTAACTGTGCATGTTTTTAGAGATATAAGTAACAGCTACTGAAATATGCAAAAGAACGCGTTAGTGCAGTGGGCTACATGTGGTAAGAGGTAACTGCTGTACACTACACTGTTGTAAACTAAAGACGGACTGGAGAAAGCTGCTGTTTCACTAAAGGTTTAATTAGTTATTTATTTTTTTATGTTTTTTTAGTTTTTTTTTCTCGCCTGAACCAAAGTAAAGGCCCCTCTGGATCCTCTCGCCCAGCACTGCTACAGTGACACGGTCAAAGACTCTCGCACCACTCCAGGTCAGGTCAAACGTTAGCATGAGCCCGCTAGCATTAGCATTAGAATTAGCGAGCTAGCGGAGGCGGATGGTCTTAAGTGACAAAAACACAGTTAAACTGGTCTCTGTTCTGCTGAGGGAGTCTGATGCGACAGACACAGGACACTCTCATCAAACTCAGGACATAGATCTTAGAGCTTTGAAATATAGTATTATATTCTTTATATTTTATATATTATATTTTAGGTCAAATAAATAGATCCACTTATACTCTTCTTTTTTGTAAAAGATTTACAATTAAACACACACAAACACAATGGAGCGACATAAGAAAAACAGGAAGAGGGGAGAGGAGGAACGCACTGATCGGCCAAAACATTATGACCACTTTACACGCCTCACATTACTGAACTTATCACTTAAGATTGTTTCCTATGGATTATTTAGTCTGCTCTACAGCTGTGGTGGCAGAGTGGTTAGCACTGGCCTCACACTGGGCCTCTGTGCTCCTCTGCTCCTGACAGGTGACCAAACTTGGGATGTGAACCTTTACTTTTACCTTAGCTGTAGCTGGTCGTAATGTTTTGTCCGATCCTTGAATAACACAGACTCTGGAGGTCTGAGCTCTTGCTGCAGTCGTGTGATCACAGAGCTCACAGCCAGGGGGCGCTCTCATCTGTGTTTGGGCTGAAGCTCAGTTTCACAGGTCACAGAGAGCGCAGGAAATTAACAAGTAAGTGTTTGTCGTGTAAATACAAATGATCCCTCAAAAGCTGAACAGCTTCCAGCAAAGCAAAGCAAATTACAGTTTGAATTTAAATGGCCCCTCAATACATATTTTATTGTAATAAAAATGATAATAACAAACATCAAGATGCTAAAGGTTTTGCTAATGCTACCCACTTCCACACATACTGTTTACAGCCATTTCATTGTCATTTTTTACAATAGAATTCTTTTATGTTGAACAAAGGCAAACAAACTCTAGGCTATAGCTCCATGGTCAAAGCAGTAGTTCTGCGGCGGTCTATGGCTCAGATGCAGTTCAAACAGGAGCTGAGCAGACGGGCGTGAGGAGGCTGGCTCAGTTTGACTTTTCATCAAATGAAACTGGACCAAACCAACTATTTCAACATTGGCGATTCACTGCTGGTGTCAGCTCTGTTAAAATCCCATTTGCACATGTATGGACCAATGCCTTGAACATGAAATATGTTTTATAATTATTCTGGGAACGCTTGCTTCAGATAAACAAATTGTTGAATGTTAGTGATCAATGGATGAAATTTGAGTGTTGATTATGGCAACTTTGATGGATAACATGCAATTTAATTTGTTTATCAGCCCAATCCAAAGCTTGGATAATACAAGGCTTCATCTGGCAATAACAAAGCAAAAAATAAATTAATAAAAACCTGTTTTTAAGTTGGGTATGTAGTCTGCGGTGTTGGTTTAAAAAAAGGTACGACAATCACAACAGAACCTGAGTTGCCAGGTCTGGTTTTTGAGAACACAAAAGTTTTGTGTCATTTCTCATCTGAACACCGATTATGGATTTCTGCAGGTGCTGGAGTTTAAGTTCATTTTTAAACTTTAATCGTAAGATCTGGCAACCAAAACGTGAGGCGCATTCATCTTTCTTTTGCTTGAGAACCAAAACACCACATGGGGAACATAAACAGCTTATCAGTAAAAGCGATAGTTGATCTCAGCATACCCTACATTTAAATGCCAATATGAAATACAGTCACATTTGCACATTTCCATCCCACATAGTGTCCTTGATATGATTTCACGCTATTAGCTTTTTGCCTAACAGCCCCCTTCACATTTGGCGTTTCTACAAAGAATATGTGCCTAAATGAGGTACTCACTGCTTCTTCAAGGCCATTGAAAATCCTCTATAAAAACAGCATCATAAACAGAACAGGGCTGTGTGGGCATCAAGTGCACTTCACCTCCTCTCACGGTTTAGGTGGTTTAGCTAGCGCCTTGTTAGCTAGCCTGGAAAATGCTTGGAGTGAATCTAACGGAAAGAAAACGGCAGCCCTCAGTGATGCCAAGACTGGTTAAGACTTGGATAAACTTATGCAAATGGCCCTGGTTTGTTTGGGCCATAAAATAGACAACATTTATGATTTTCTTTTCTTCCTTCTGCATCTCCCCTCCTCTGCAAATTAAATGCAACGATTGCAGACCTGACAGAACATATGGCAATTAGCTTAAGGCTAACGTTATAGGCTATATTTCCATGTGACTCACTGCCTGGGTGATTGTAATCTCTAGCTACATGTTCAACAACAATACTAGTCATTAAAGAGCAACTCAGCCCGAGCTTTGGAGCACAAGTACAAGTCTTCTTACAAGATCACGCTTGAGCGAAAAAAAACAACAAAAAAACAAAATGCAACAAGTGAAACAAGTGCGGTGAAACTTAGTAACAGTAATTTTCCCTTTGGTTTAGATAATATTGTCTAAACTGACATGTTTGGGCGGTAGGACTGGTGTGACTGGTGTTGCAGTTAAGATGCACTAATCAAGACCAAGACCTGTCTGAGATCAGGACCAGACCAAGACCTCTGAGAGTTGAGACCGAGACAAGTCCAAGACCACGGCCCACTGACACCAAACTGAGACCACCTTTGTCATTTTCTGCATTTATGTGTATTTTACAGTTATTTTGGCTCCTATATATCAATGTTTTTTTGTTTTTTAATTTTATTTTTTTTATAAATCTATCTCCATTTTATCTGATAAATGTTAATTTAGACTTAAAATAGACCAAGCAAACTGTACTGCACTTAAACACTCTGTGCTCCTCACCCGCACTTTAAGAGAACTTCCACTGGCACTTTACAGAAAACTGAAGAATGTGAAGAAAGTGGGTAGGATTTTTAAAACTTTTTTTTTTTTTTTTTAAAGTTTCTAAATGGAGTTACATTCTCTTACTGGTTTTGCAGTGGTATTGAGCCACTGCTCATTTACCAAATGAACGCTGTGACAAATGCAGATGCACCCGACGAGTCTCAGACCTCGAGTCTGAGACAAGACTGAGTCCAAATTCCTTCAAGACTGACACAAGACTGAGTCCAGATGCGGTCAAGTCCGAGCCAGGACTGTAAAGAGTGGTCTCAAGGCCTGTCTCGAGTACTACACTCGGTGTGACGTATCTCTTATCAGCTGTTTAGTTTAGTTATTTAATGAGACAGGGACAGTGCAAAGTATACATTAACCTTAATTTCTACCTGTAGTCCCTGGTCAGGTTGATGTTATAGTTCATAAAATCAAACATACAAAGAGAATCCCTTTATAATGACAGGAACATCATAACAAATCTGTATCCTCATTCACACCCAGGTCTCTGAGCACTTAAAATAATCATCCTTATCAAAATCATAATTCAATTCATTCGCTCCAGAATATCACTCTCTCCAGACACTCATCAGTCCACATTATGGGCGCAGGTTTCATTTGAAAGGAGCCACTGTTTTGCCAAGCGTGAGAACGTGCTGCTCCAGACGTGGTCAGTTTGACAGATCTGGCAGAACTATCAGACTGACCACCGTCACGTGGTGGTCTCTGGAGAAGTGAGTCCTAAGCATGAGCCAAGCTGAAAGGGCCTTTGTCTCTGTTGATGGTCTATGTCCAATAGCTGATTACAATAGCCTCTCGTATCCATCCAGTCCTACCGCCCAAACATGTCAGCTCTTTTTAAACTTAAATGTAGAGTTGTTAGAAAATGTAAAAAAAAAGTGAATTATTCTCTTTGCACTTTTTTCCAGTGGTACATTCTGTAACTTGCAAACAGAAACATATGTTCAGTGCTCACATTCAATATTAAGGTGGTGAAAACCCTAAAGATGGACACTTCACCCACCTGAGCATGTGTGAGTCACGATTAAAGGTCACCGTGCATGGAGTGTGAGCGTGAGCGTCTGGAAAAGTGCTATATAAGACGAATACATCATCATCATCATAACACTCTAACTGGTTGAAAAGCTATTAAGCCATCTTGAGTTGGTTCAGCCATGAAGGACTTAGAAATGACTCACCGATTGCTAATATACGAATTGTTTATGGGCGGAGTGAGCTGCTCTTTAATCTACAATATTACACTTCCTTTTATTTTATTATAATCTTTCATTTGGCACCTGCAGGACAAGCAAAGGCATCCTCGATCACAAATCTACGTCAATCCTCCGTACTTCAGTTGTATTTCCTTTGTCAAGTGTCTAAAAAGTTGTTGCTCTTATTGGCACCTGGCATTACATTCAGCCTAGAACAGGGAGGGGACTGAGAAGCCTCCATATTTGTAGATAGGTAGTAAAACTATTTCGTGTGTGCGCCCCCTAGCCTGTAGTGGTGTAGCACAGTGCTTACTTTGTTTTTGACTAAATATTGATATATAGATACATAGATTATTACAATAACAACAACTCCACAGAATTAAAAGTAAAATATGCTTGTATGCAGGTTAATGTATTGCTTAAGAAAAAGTTAAAATCTTTGCTTTTGTGGTTCGTATATGAGAAGGTGGTGTTTGCACATGCCCGTGGTGTGTTGTGATAGTAAATGAACTGGGGACACAGCAGCTAAAGTTATACAGATAGGATGTACTGTATGTCAAGTCACAGTAGACTTTACCCTGTTATCAAGAATATTACAGACACGGAGAAGCACGAACGCACATAAAAACACGGTTAGGAGAGGAGTCGAGAAAGACGCCGAAAAGGACAGAGGTAAAAAGTGAAAAAAAGTAGATAGGAAAGAACATTTGTGAAGACCAAGGAGAATCAAGAGGGTGGTTGTTGTTGAAGTAAGATTGCATGTGGAAGTTGCACTGTGTTGTCATGATACTACAATTTCAAATTCGATTTCAGTAGCCCATTTTATAACCCTGCATTGTATACTAGGCCAGTGAGGTCAATGAACTAAATATATGTCAGTCAGAGTATATTAGAAATATAAAATTTTTCCTCAATTAGAAAAGAAGTATGAGATTGTTGTATTGTGTCTTCAGTCACTGCTATGAAGAAGATACTATGTCCAATTTGTTTTGAACCAACAAATGCAAGAAATCTTTTCATCATAGTAATTATTTTCTGATTCTGAGCAATTCTCCAGATTTTGTGAAAATAAACTACTGCCTTTTTCATTTTTAAACTCATAAACTTGGCCAGTCCTTGAAGTCTCGATCACAGCAAGCTGTTCTGACAAATGTTGTGGCAGTGTTTTGCAAAATGACTCTATGTTTTAATAACCAATATGTTGCTCCTTTGGGTGAAATATATCTTGCAACAATTTAGTTTCAAATAATTCAGCTGTTAAAAAAAATCTCAGAGAAAACTCTTAATCAACCACCACATCCAACCTTACTACAACAAACACATTTTAGCTGAGACATGGCACTGGTCAACCTCCTCTCCCACTAAACAAGAACGTATAGAACATACACAAAGATGCCTGGGTCAGGCCTCACAGTTCTGCGGGGATGTAAACAGTTCATCAAGGAAAAAGGAACTAGGTGTAAGTGATTGGTTTAAGGGAAAAATATGTTTCTTTAAGAAGTAGGTATTCTGTGTTAAAGGCTTCTGAGAGCAGTCGTCCGACAGTACAAAGTCCCTCTGAGAGTTCGCTAATAAAACGACTGCTCGAGGTGAACGTCCAAAGCCCTTAACTGAACATAGAAAGGAGTTCTCTTCAGTTTCAGGCTTGTTTGAGTGAAACAAGTTCAGAGAATGCACATTGTTGCTGTGGTCTTTCACATATTGAAAGATAGTGACCATCCCCGGCGGGTTAGTTTGGCTTTTAGATTTCTTTGTGCAGAACTATATGAAAGGGCTCAGAGTTGTTAATTATTGAACTAACTTAGCTGCCCTGCCTTGGTCGATACTGGGCCGGCTAAAATCCAGTTCACCTGCTGATAGTGAAAGCCCATCAAGGCAGTCGTGTCCAGTCCTTTGTGGTTCAGACCTCACTCTCCACACTAGAGAAGTGTGCTGAGCCCCGACGCGAGCACATGCTCTTGGCTTTTAAGGGTAAATGTGGAGACTGTGGGAACCTCTGGGGCTGAGGGGCAGAGCGGAGTCTCTGATACTGCAGTTTGGCACTTGCCGAGGCCATGGAGGAGGAGGGAGGGGCGCCCGGCGTGGAGGACACTACAGAGGGGGAGGAGACAGAAGAGGAGGAGGTGGGGGGAGCGTGGATTGGATGGGA
The DNA here is from genome assembly GCF_026225935.1 of Boleophthalmus pectinirostris. NCBI lineage: Eukaryota > Metazoa > Chordata > Actinopteri > Gobiiformes > Gobiidae > Boleophthalmus > Boleophthalmus pectinirostris. Next base: position 6,453,005 of record NW_026571175.1, read on the forward strand.
CGTAGATGGAGGAGCAGGGAGAGCTGGGACAGTAGGTGGGATCAGTCCAGAAGGTGGCGACGGCTGCCTCCCTCTGTCCCTGTCCCTATCTGATCTGCCCCGCTGTTGCACGCTGAGGTTGGACTGGCTGCCGGATTTGGACAGATTTTGGGAGCGATCCGGCTTGGACGATGAAGAAGAGTCATGTTTGGGTTTCAGGGGACCTCCGCCAAAGCTCTGGCAGTGGTGGTACAGCTCCTCCTGGCTGCGGGAAGTAACTCGGGACCATTTGGCAGAGTGCGGGTGGTGTCGCGGAGACTGGCAAGAGGTACAAGCGGCATGCCCTCTGCTTTTATCCTTATACTTCCGCTTGCTTTTCTTCTCATCTTGTATATGCAGTTTATCCACGGACCAGTATCGTCTTGGAGGCGGAGGAGTTAAGGGAGGAGGAGGCCAGTGCGAACCCGATCCCCAGCCTCTCTCACCTCCATCTCCACCTCCTCCTCCTCCACCAGACCCCCACCCACTCTCCGTGGTTCCCCAGCGATCCCCTCTTTCCAAAAACAGGTCATCTCGACTCTCTACGCTTCCGATCTTTTCCCTAGAAGGATACGTACTAAAGAACCACCCACCTCCTCCTATCCCGCCCACCGCTCTGCCTTCGTGATCCTCCCAGTACCTCTCAAACTTCCCAAATTCTCCAGAAGATCCATCATCATCCGAGTATATCCCGACTACCTTATCCCGCTCCTCATCTGAAATCGATCTTCCCCCTGAACGTCTTTTTCTCTCTCCTTTCCGTCTCTCCTGATCCGATTCGTCTTCTACATCTGACTCCCATTCATGAAAGGACAACCCTTCTTTTGAATGCACATCTCCTCTATCACTCCTCCCTAGCAACGGTCTTCTCTCTCCCTCCACCCCAGTTCCATCCCTGTCTGAACTTTTACTTTTCCGTCTTTTTGAGGATACCGGCAACAACGGCAGAAAGGCAGACGGGATAGAGTCAGAAGTTTGGTTCCCTCCTCCCCAAAATTTCACAGAGGTTGTTGGCTTGCTGCTAGAACTCTGGTAATGCTTGCTATTTCTCCTCCTAAGATGTCTATCCTTTCTGCTCTCTTCTCCTTCATCCCTGTCTTTTTCGTCCTTCCTGTCATCGTCCGCTGGAGGTATATTCCACCCATAACTCCGAATTGAACTTTCGCTTTTCTTCCTAAACGATTCTCGCCTTAAAGGTGGGTACGAAGTGTAGTCCGGCGTTGCTGCTTTTTGTTCCTCCCTCTTCTCTCCCTCTCCTCCGTCTTGCTCCGATCTCTTCCGTTCCCTCTTTCGCGTCTTATCGTCTTTTTTCCTTTTTTTTTTTGCCTTACGCCTTTTTCTTTCCCTCTCTCTCTCCCTCTCTTCGCGTTTCTTTTTCTTCCGTCCTTTCTTTCTTCGCTTTCTCTCTCTTTCCCTCTCCTTATGGTGTCGCTTCTCGTCTCTGAGCCCCGCCCCTCCATCCCCCGCCCTCGTATTCGACTCCCTCCTCCCTCTCTCTCTATCCGCCCAAGACGCCCACCACTCTTGCAGCTGTGCGAGCTGGCTGCTTGTACGCTCCCTTACGTAATCTCTTTGGAGGCGCGGCTTTCTTGGCGGGACCGGTGGAGGGGGCGGACTGCAGGGGAGCGATCTCGAAGACATGCGGCGTGAGCGTATCTTCCTTCGAGAACCGAGCAGTAGGCTAGACTCCTCCGTCAGCAAATCTGAATCGTAATCATCGTCGACTGTAAAATCGCCCGCCCTATACCGAAAACTAAGAGAAGAATTGTATGAGCTTTCACTGGAACACGAAGATGGAGAGTTTGATCTGGAGAGCGAGGCAGAGGAGGACGAGGAGGATGACGAAGACTCGGAAGATTCAGATGACGACGCGCTTGAGCAGGTTGAGTAGAATCGGCATGGCGATGATGGCGTGGTTGGCGTATGGGTTGGCGAGGATAGCGGAACGGGCAGCGGCGGAGGAGGCGGGGGTCTTCTGCTCCGTCTCCCTTCATTTGGACCGTACCTTCCTCCACCCCTTCTCCCCAAAGGCAAAATATTCTCGTACAGCGGACCGCCTGAGCTTTTCCTTCTCGCTTGCGATAAACTACCTCTCCGCCAAAACGGAGGCCTGCGCGGAGATGAAGGTAGCGGCGGCGGTGGTTTCGGTATCATTAGTCCCAAAGCTTGTTGCGAACTTTTACTGGGTCTTGTCATCCCTGACGCTTTCACCCCTCTCGAATTTGCAGCAGATTTTTCTTTCTGTTGTTCCGAGTTTGCTCCCAACTCTGGATCGATAGGTCCATAGTACCTTTTGTACTCCTCTAAACTGGTATCTACACCCGCTGCAGTTGGAACACCTCCTTGCAAACTCCAGTGCTGCCCGATGTTTTGCTGATATTGCGATTGAGATGGTATTTCCGTTATCCCACCAGCAATACCTCCAATTCCAATACCACCACTGCTACTCCCCGCACTCAAAACTTTTTCCGGTTTTGGCCTGTTCCAGCGATCCACAACAGCGAGTCTGCGATCGTGACGAGGCAAGAACGTCGAACAAGGCATAGGTCCTTCGAGTAACGGACTATTGGAAGGTCCCAAAGCCATCGCAGAGTGTCCAGAAGTAGGTGGAGATCCCGGGAGCATGGTGGTGTAAGTTTGGCCTTGCTGTGGTTGGGGGTGGAGTTTTTGTTGTGGTTGTTGCTGTACCATGGCGATAGCGGTGGTGTTGTTGACGGTAGCGGTCACCAGGTGTTGTTGGGGTACGCTGGGCATGCTGCTCACAGAGTGGTACTGGGGCAGAGAGCCCTTACTGCCCCCTGGTGTCGTCTCGTCTTCGAACTGGCAGCAGCTGTACATCCCCTGAGAAGAGATAACAAAGAGAGATTGTAATTAGTGTGACAAGTAACAAGTGTGAGCTCCTGCTGCTCATGGACCCAAATTCAGGTGTTGGTCTTGACTGCCTTAGCTGAAAGAGTTTATCTATAGTGCATGTTTTGGTTGTTAGAGGAAACAACAAACTCCGCACAGAAAGGTGGTGACCTGATAATCAAACCCAGATCCTACTTGCTGTAAAGCAGGGGTCTTCAACATCCCCCTAACTAATGGAGAACTGAAGCAGGGACCCTTTACTATATATAAGACATTCATTTGTGTTTTATATTAAATTGGGCCTAGTGTCTGTATAAACAGCTACTCTATTATTGCACATTCCATACTAGGAGGGTATTCCATCAAAGTCACTTAACAAGTCCAGGCTTATCCTGAAATCCTGAGCTGAAACTAGCCCCATCTCCAGTTTAAGCCTCAACTTGTTCCAAGACAGAAATAAGTGCGAGTCAAGGCTAAGTTTAAGCTGCACTTTGTGAGTTCGTGGTGACTCTGAGAAGGACAGATCAATGAAGCAATGACATCATGGAAAATGGGCTCAAAATGTGACTTTTTTAAATGATTAAACAAGAGGAGCCACAGCACACATGGACAAGAGTTTGACATAGGACACTAAACTTTTCCGGTCATTCTGATCTGAGGAGCAAGAGGAAAGACACGACTCCCTCCTACTCTCCTGTTCACTTCGTGAGTAGAGAGGAGGCTGGCAGCGGACTTTGGAACTTGGTTTATGTGGGAAGATGCCTCACCCCTTTCCGATGAATGGTAGTATGTATGAATCTTAAGTTCCGCTGTGCGTAAAAGTAAAGCTGTAACAGAACTCTTTAGAACAAATTATCAAATCCGTGCCGAGATTCACAGGGAGCGAGAAACGAGGGAATGATGAGAGAGAGTCAGACGTGATGAAGGAGCAAACAGCCAGAACCCCCTGAAAACCAGTTCATCCTCATCCTTCAAGAAAGATTTTTGCAGTACCTTCCCCCATTGAAGACCTCTGCTGTAAAGCATAAGTGCTAGCCAAAGTATTTGTTCATTATGAATTAAGTCTTTGTTTCCGCTAAAATATTACTAAGTATTACTTGACTAAAACAGATAATCAGTTTTAACAATGATTTAGTCTTCAGAGGTTTTATGAAAATCATCAACCAACAAAACTGAATGTGTCAATCACTGTAAAAGAATTATATCTATCCACCCATCCATCATGTATTCATCTATCTCCCACGTACATAATCCTGTAATCCTGCATTGTAAAATAATCATAATTCTTTTTCTCAACTGAAATTGCATGCACCTAAAACTTCACACACTGTCTGAGATGATGAATAGTTGCTGTTATTCTTTAATATTTGAGTCTTTTTTTAAAATTTTTATTTCTTTTTTTAGGTAAAGTTTAAATAGCTAATGTAAACAAGGTCTTCCCTGACACGGATAAGACAGAGGAAACTCAGAGCAGCAGAAGGAAACTGTGAACAACAAATGAGCTGCTCATTATAAACCCGACCACCGCACACAGAAGCAAACACACACAGACAAACACACACAGACACACACACAAACACACACACACACACAAGCTGGGGAGGAACAAGGACAACCAGATATCTTTTCTTTTAGTCCTTAAAACTTTTTTTACTGTTCTATTTTTACTATCCAGCTTATATAACAAATATCATTATAGGGTTATGTCACTAACTTAGAGTAATAAGAGTTTAAGTTTAAGAAAATAAGATGCTATAACAAGTGGAGATAAGTCAAGTCAACAGATAATCATTTGTTCAATCAATAAATCGATTAGGGGGATTGAACAGAATCCCTCAGCAAGAAGATATATTGCTTTTTAAATCTCAATTTGAATGACTGCAGTTAGTATACAGCAAAGATGTCAATTATTTGAGGAGCCAAATTTACTCATCCTGCTAATCCTGTACTTTAGAGCTCGACAAACATGTTCTGAAATGCATGTGATTCTTGTATTAGTTTATCTGTTCATGCTTCAAAAGTCTTCTCTGGTTAAAATGTACATTTCAAGCAAAGTCCTAATATTAAAACATAAATACATTGGGACATAGTGACAATATTCAACAGTGGGAGCTGGGACAGAACCGTCAAACGAGATGACAGATAACTGGATCTGAGCACTCGACCAATAAAGTTCATGCTGGGAGCAGAATTTGAACCAAAATCTTCAGACGAACACCAACTGAACTACTGCTGCCCAATAAACTGAATTGCAATGCTTAGAAAAACAAATAGTTCAGCCCTACTCCTTATTCGTTTATTAATAATGAATGCTTTCAATAAGGCTAGTTGCCATTATGGTGTTCAATTTAGTATACACTATTTTTCACTTTGGGACATTTTGCCCTCTTCAAATGGTACATCTACTACATTGTAACTCGCCTCAAGGGGGCGCAAACGCAGCAACTCGCCTCCTGACAGGAACCAAAAAGTGGGAACATTTTACCCCAGAGCTTGCTTTGTAGAAAAGCTTGGCCAAACTTTAAGATATAAACACTTAAATCTATCAGAAATTGGCTGATAAGTAGTGAAATAATCTGTCCATGCAGCACGATCATTTTATTTGACAAGTTCTCTTAAAATAAACTACCTCTAGACTAGAATGAAGCAGTCTCAGAATGAGTTACTCAGTAAGTAGATAATAAATCTGAAAACAAGATGAATAACCAGATATAAGTTTTAAAATATTGGCCAGATCTGAGGAATTTGCAGTGTGCCACCCTCCTGCCTACCTGTCCATGTTAAAAGACATTTTAAAAAAAAAGCCTACATGTTCTAGCCCCACCTTACTCATCAGAGCTCTTACATCGTCACACGCCCAGTCGAGCTCTGAGGTCTGAGGACCAGCTGCTCCTCTGTCCCTCCTCCACACTGAACACCAGAGGAGACAAACTTTGGAACAGAATTTTTTAACCATCAGGGGGCGCTGCTGAAACACTAGAGGACTGTGAAAGTCTGCTCAAGATACTGTTTGCAAAAGCATTTACCATTAACTAAGCTGCAGCACCTTCCATTTTCAATTATTATTTCAACCTATATTAACCTAATCTAAATTCTCTAGATCTGCAATTGGTTCCATATCTGACCAAAATATTGGGGTCCAAATTTTATGCAAATTAATTATTTTTTAGAGGTTGCTCAAGACACTTGAAAATTGCCCTACAGGGCCTATGCTGTAACATTGCCAACCAAATAAATAAGGCATAAAAATTACTTAGAAGGTCCATATAAAGTTACTTAGAAAGTCCATAAATCCATAAAAAGTTACTTAGTTAGTCCAGCAACCACTGTGACTTTGTTGGCTTCACAAAAGATGTGCCTGTGCTCTTTGACTTGCAGTAGATACTGTTTCTGATCTTCATTCTTTGTTCGGCTACAGTTAAAATCTTCAATGAGCTTCAGCCGCTTTCAGCAACATCACTGACCACTTTCCTGGAATGCACAGTTTTAGCAGCCTTGTGAATGTCTGCATCATCAGACCAGTCTGTCGGGGAATTGTTACAAATATTTTTGGCAGATAAAGAATCTACAAAAAACACATCGTGACTGACGTCTTCTCTTCATAATCTGCTTGATTAACGGCACATTAATGGTCGAACCTCTCAGCCTTCCTTTTCCATAATATTGTGAACCATCAGCTTCTTCTGTTCTTCTGTCACACTGGAGTGGAAGAATGCCAGGTCAACCATTTCTTCATCCAAGTACCAAAGATGTCGGCCAAAAGCTGTTAAGGTGCTTTCTTGACAACTGAATTTTCATACTGTGACAGCTTCTTAAGGAAAACCAAATCATCTACAGGAGCTTCAAAACTTCATGCAGCTTGAGCAACCTCTAAAGCATCTCCTACCTAAATCATCTTTTGGATGCTAAAACCTAATGAAACTTTATTTTCTACCATGCTTTGATGGACCACCCTTCTGTGTATTATGTATTGTGGTTTACTGCTTTATGTAAATGTTTGGTCAACTGTGGTGGTTTTTAAATGTGCTATACAAATAAATTTCACTTGCCTTAACTACACTGACATCCATCTTGACTTTCTAGCCCAAATTTAAACGCCTTCCAAGATAAAACATATCCCGGCCACAGTCAAACCACATCATATTTCGATTTGAATAAAACCTCTGAGCTCGGCTTCTATCCCTATCTCCATCCATCTTTATTTGTCCTCGCTCAACTTTACGCAACCCAGACCTCTTAATACACTCCCCCGTCTCCGTCTCCGTCTCACTCCGCGGTCCACTCTCTCCGTCATGAATAAAAGATCATCCCCAACGCGTGAATTAGCACTTCCTTACGCAGCCTTTTTCATTTAAACACCTCCAAAGATTTATCCAACATGAAATAACCCCATCCCATATTCGGCGTTCAGATAGATAGATGGTTCTCAATTAGCAGCACTGAGGAGGGCCCTTTAAATTATCTATGCCGGCCGAAGATTCATTAGGACTATAGAGATCTTTCGGCGCGTTTGATGAATGCTTTGCCGGCTCGCGTAAATCTACCCCACGCCCCATTGGGAGGTGGGTCCGACATGGGGGGGAGATGTGTAAGTAATAATAATAGACATTTCCTGGTGTATGATTCAGCGGTTCTGGCTACACGCGAGGCACAGCGGTGTGAAATTAAACCCGGAGAAGTCAGTGATTGGGTTAAAGGGATTGGACATAGTGGCTCTCAGACATATAGAGAGATTTAAGGGAGAGAGGGAGAGGGGGAGAGGGCAGAGGAGGGCACGGAACACGGTGTATTTATCCAGAAAGGGAACATACTGTAGGAGATAAGGACTGTGTTTAGAGACGGGAGGTGAAATCGGTCACAGGGTTTACAGGTGCAGCTGGATCAGATGTGAAGCATATGGAGAAAATAAGAGGTAGACAGTGTTGGGGAGTAACAGATTACATGTACCAGCGTTACACATAATCAGAGTACAATTTATGAGTAACTGTATTCGGTTACAGTTACTGTTTCAATGAGTGGTAATGAGATTACAGTTACTTTGTAGAAATAAATGGATTACAGGGCGATATTTTCCTGTTTTCACATTTTGGGCTAAACCAGGACTAAAACCAGGACTAAACTAGGATTAAAACCAGGACTAAAACCAGGACTAAAACCAGGACTAAACCAGGACTAAATCAGGACTAAAACCAGGATTAAATCAGGACAAAACTAGGACTAAAACCAGGACTGAACCAGGACTAAAACCAAGACTAAATCAGGACTAAACCCAGGACTAAACTAGGACTAAAACCAGGACTAAACCAGGACGAAACTAGGATTAAAACCAGGACTAAATCAGGATTAAACTAGGACTAAAACCAGGACTAAACCAGGACTAAAACTAGGACTAAACCAGGACTAAACCAGGACTAAACCCAGGACTAAACCAGGACTAAATCAGGACTAAAACCAGGATTAAACCAGGACTAAACTAGGATTAAACCAGGACTAAATCAGGACTAAAACCAGGATTAAAACCAGGACTAAACCAGGACTAAATCAGGACTAAAACCAGGACTAAATCAGGACTAAAACCAGGACTAAATCAGGACTAAAACCAAGATTTAAAAAAAGAACTAAAACTAGGACTAAATCAGGTCTAAACAATATGACATCTAACAGTAGGTGGACATAATTGAAGGCAGCAGTGATCTCATATAAACATCATTTCTCTATCAATAATATTTTTTATATGCTTAAGGAAAGACTGGGTTTTTTATTGTCTTTTAGTAGACCAAACATTAACATATCCTAGTCTTTGCTCCTCTACAGCAAACAACTTTATGGAGACTTGGACTCAGACAATTTGAAGAGAACAAACAAGAATTTTCACGATGTGGTTGCTACATCCATGTAGTTTTAAAAAGCATGACAATATCAAGTAATCCAAAGTATTCAGATTACATTCAGATCACTTTAAATAATTTAATGGATTATGTTACAAACTACATTTTGGGATATGTAATCTGTAATCTGTAATCTGTAGGGGAATACATTTTAAAAGTAACCTTCTCAACACTGGAGGTAGAACATAAAGTGACCATGCTACAAAGATTGATATGATGATGGTCCAGGTGGAACGGGTAGATAGAATGGAGCTAAAGTACTTTATACGTTTTACAAATGGGGAACAGTGCATTCGTTTCTTTATCTGGCCTGAGTGAGTGTGTAACTGTATCCTGTAGGTAGGTTTGATTGATCAGTGAAACACATGATCCGTCATAACAAAAGAGACATTCTATTCTGTCAGCTGGACAAACGTTTGTGATTGAAGACGCTGCTCTTCCAAGTTGCTTCTTCAGTTCTGGCCTTATATCTGCCTGAAGGGAGGAGCTGACTACACAGAAACAAAGGCTGTGTTCAGACTGCAGCCTGAAGTGACCCAAATCTGATTTTTTTCACCCCATGTAACCTGTATCTGATCTTTTAATGACAGTTTGAATGACACAAATTGTTTTCATATGCGACCCAGGCCACCTGGATATGTGCTGCTAAAACCGATACACATCCAATCTTTTGACATGTAACCTCAGTCTGAATGGTCAGGTCGCATTCATACTACCTATATGTCATCAACAAACTCACAAATATACTCAAATGTTCTTCTTGTCTTATGGAAATTGTGCAGGAACTCTGTGTCAGTGAAGCAGCAAAGTACATAGTAATCCAACTAGTCTTGGCTGTGACTCCGCACCCACACGTTCCTTTATACGGACGTTGCTGCCACTGCCCCACAAAACGCCATGGCCAAAAACCTTGTCCTTCTCCTTCTTAATCTCCTCCTTAAAACAAAAAGCTGTACATGTTCTGGCTCCGGTACGAGAGGAACTTTAAAATCTCCAGGTGCTCAATGCTTGCATACATGTTTAGTGCAATGTGCATGTGGGACACTTTTAGGGTGTTTAAAGTTCACACTGGAGATCACGTACGAGATGCATTTAACTGGAAATGTGAACTACTTCGCGCACGCACACACACACACACACACAAAAACTGGATTTCACTAAAAAGTCCAAATTGAGCATTAAGTCCTGTAGTCTGAACGTAGCCTAACAGACCTTGTTTAGCGTTGTAGTTTAGCTTGGATGAGCTGCAAAACTTAAACCATCTCACACTCTGAGGAGCTCAGGGACCGGCCTCCTGCTGGTGCCCAGAGTCACGACTAAACAAGGGGCGTCAATGTTTCAGATTCATGCAGCTAAAACCTGGAACAGTCTTCCTGAAGATGTGAGACAGGCCTTTAACTTTGACGCTTTTTAAATCCAGGCTCAAAATGGTTCTGTTTAGCTGAAAGGTTTTCATTTTTCATTCCACACTCGTCTCTTTCATTTAATGTCTCTCTCTCCTTAATTTTATGATCATTATTTACGTTTTGATTTGTTTGTATTGTGATTTTAATGCATTTCTTATTTTGCAAAGCACTTTGATTTACTTTGTGTACGAATTGTGCTGTTCAAATAAACTTGCCTTTCTTAAATTAAATATTTCCTTTTCTATGGCTCTGTTTATGTCAAAACATGATGAAGTATAAAACAGAAGAAGAAAACAAAGGACAGAGAAACGACTGATTTCAGTAGAACCAACAAGCACCAAACTCTTATTTAGCTCAGATAAAATACTTCATATATTTTGTTCTGAATGTTATGAGAATTTTCGAGTGGAGATGTCTTCTGCATTTGTGCTGCAAATGAGCGGCTGTGGTTGGACAGAGGGGTTTCTCGCTCCATGGTCTGGTTCCAGAGCTTTCTGGATTTGAACAGAATGTCGATAACATGTTTCTTCTTTTCAGACCTGACAAAAACTGTTTAAATCAGCTGACTGGACACATCACAGCCCATCACATGACCACTCTGAGGAAAAGCGCTAGTGAGCAGTCCAAACAAAAGAACCTCATAACATAAATTATCAGGAGACCAAATGAACCAACACAAACCTTTAACTCAATATCTATTTGTAAAGAAAATACTAACCATAACTTAAAGGTCCTATATTACACAAAATTGATTCTAGTGAGCGCTAAGTCTTGTTATACTATTGTTAATCCCTGTTTTGTTTCATTCACATGCTTGAGTCACCATTATCCAAAACTCAAAATGCTCTGGTCCACACTGTGATGTCATGAAGTGGTAGTTTTCAAGTTAAAGGGACAGTTAGGAATGTTGGACATAGGGCTTCATTTCATTTCATTGATAGAATAATGTTTGAAATAAAACTAACTTTGCATCGCATGAATTGTGGCATGTTGAGGGACTATTTTCTCATATATCAGTCCGCCGCTGCCAAGTTTTCTATCAGGAAGTACAACTCGCTGCTGCTGCTCAGACATAAATCCTTCAAATGCAAGGTTGGTTTTACTTCTAAAATTATTCTACTCTATTTGACAAAAACATTTACATGGACAGTCTGGTGTAATAATAGATTTGCTTCGGGTGTTTTGTGGAGTGGGTAAGACTGTTTTTAATGGCAGGCTAACTATGGCCATTGACATGCACTAGCCTAGCACCAGCGACTTCTGCAAATACAAGGACTGGATGGAATATTTCAAAAAGTGTCTCCACACGTCTCCAACACTCTGGCTCACTAGGAAAATTAAGTCTTATGTCCAAAAATCCAAACTGTCCCTTTAACTGGTACCTTTTACCGTTTGTGTCCATGTCTGAAATGATCCAAATGATTCTAGTGAAGGTGTATGGAGTCCTGTATTACCACGACATCAAAACATGGAACAGAGTGTTTGAGAGAAGAACTCAGCCTAAATATGCAGGATTTATGTCTTTAAAATGTGTAAATGAAACAAAACACAACTCCGGGTCTGTTTGTGATGACGAAACAACATTAGAACATGGATCAGAAAATAGCGTAATTTAGTCTCTTTAAAATAAGCGTCTATATCTTGTAATTGAAGTAAGTTTCTCTGGCTCCACACTGCTGGGATGAGAAATAATCCTCTGAACCAGTTTTATCTGCTTCTTTCTTCAGGGTCCAAGTTTTGCGGTTTCACTTTGTGCATCAGCCCTGACTCAGCCCCTCTCCACCTACTCCTCTCTCTCTCTCTCTTCAACTCCTTTTCTTCCACCTCTACTCCTCTTCTCCTCCTCCGATCTTTGCTTCAGCTCTCCTCCTCCTCCTGTTTTTCCCTCTTCTAATCCTTTCTCTCCCTCGTCTCCTCCTGCTATCTCTCCTGTCCAGTGTTGGGGAGTAACAGATTACATGTACCGGAGTTACGTAATCAGAGTACAAATTAAGAGTAACTGTATTTGGTCACAGTTACTGTTTCAGTGAGTGGTAATTAGATTACAGTTACTTTGTTAAAATAAATGGATTACATGGTGGTATTTTCCTGTTTTCACATTTTGGGCTGAACCAGGACTAAAACCAGAATTAAAACCAGGACTAAACCAGGACTAAACTAGAACTAAACCAGAACTAAACTAGGACTAAACCAGGACTAAACCAAGACTAAACTAGAACTAAACCAGAACTAAAAACAGGACTAAACCAGGACTAAACCAAGACTAAACTAGAACTAAACTATGACTAAACTAGGACTAAACCAGAACTAAAACCAGGACTAAACCAGGACTAAACTAGAACTAAACTAGGACTAAACCAGGACTAAAACCAGAACAAAAACCAGGACTAAACCAGGACTAAAACCAGAACAAAAACCAGGACTAAACCAGCACTAAACCAGAACTAAACCAGGACTAAATCAGGACTAAATCAGGTGTAAACCAGGTCTAAAACAAGGACTAAAACCGGACTAAACTAGGACTAAAACCAGGTCTAAACTAGGACTAATACAATATGACACTAACAGTAGGTGGACATAATTGTGATTTCATATAAAAAAAAAATTTCTCTATCAATAATATTTTTTTATATGGTCAAGTAAAGACTAAACAAACAAGAATTTTCACGATGTGATTGTTACATTCATGTAGTTAAAAAAAAAAACATGGCATTATATATATTTTTTATTTATTTATTAAATGACAAATGATAATATGCAAAACAAGTGAAAAAGCATGACAATATCAAGTAATCCAAAGTATTCAGATTACATTACTCACTTTAAGTAACTTAATGGATTCCGTTACAAACTACATTTTGGGGGATGTAATCTGTAATCTGTAGGGGAATACATTTTAAAAGTCACCTTCCCAACACTGCTCCTGTCACACCTCTCCTCCTTGTCCTCTGTTTAAGGTCCTTGTAATATATCGCTCCTTTCCCTCTCCTCCCTCTCTTTTCCCCCATTCCTCCTCCTTCTGTCTCACCTCCTCCAGTCTCTCGCTTTCTTCACCTCTCCTCTCCCGTCTCCCTCGCTCTTCCCCATCTCCTCCTCCTTTCTCTTTCTCCTCCCAGTCATCCCTGCTTCCTCTCCTCTCATGTCTCCTTCTCTCTTTCCCATCTCCTCCTCCTTTCTCTCTTTCCACTCAATCATCCCTGCTTCTTCTCCTCTCCTTCTTCTGCTCCCCACTTCATCCTTCCTTCATGTCTCCTTCCCTCACATTCTCCTTTCCTCCTTCTGTCTCTCCTCCCCCTGTCCACTCCTCCCACTGTCTCCTCCATCTTCTCTCTCTCACCTCTTCCTCCTTTCTGCCCCCTCTCCTCCTCCTTCTGTCTTTCTCTATTCTTCTATTCCTTGCTCCTTTCCTTCTCTCCTTCTGTCTTCCTCCAGTCTCTCTTTCGTTGCCTCTCCTCCTCGTTTATCTCTCTCCTCCTCCTGTCCCTCCTCCTCCTCCTCCTCTTACTCTCCTATCTCTCGCTCCCTTCCCCCTATTCTCCTCCCACCTCAATCCTTCTTCCGATCTCTCCGTCGCCTTTATTCCGCCTCTGTTCCTGGACCAAACCGACCGCAGACCTGTTACACTTCGCTGCTCCCTCTTTCTCCTCCCTCTCACCGCTCTCTGTCTCTCTCTCTCTCACTCTTTCTCTCCTCCTCTCACTCTCTTCTCTCTTTCGCTGGGCTCAGACTCTCCATAGCCATTGCCCTTGTGCTCTGAGAACAGTTGACCTCCGCTAAAGGTGCTCTGACTTTTCTAGTGGATCTGACTCCGGAAATAAACCTACGGAAGTGGTGTTTAGAGAGAATCATTTATGAGCTGTGACACGTGTGAAGGTCGAGGTTTGAAAAAAATTTAAAAATACAATAAAATGCAAGCAAAGATACAAAACAAAAGAAATATGTGATCTTTCAGTGTCTTAAAAGAGTCACAGGGCCCATGTTTTGTCCATCATCTGATAAAGGATCTGGACGAGTTTTTTTTCCCAATCCACAATAAAAAAATAACTCTAAAATTCACAAAATGTTAACAGGACTTTTGTATCACTGACTGCAGATGGAAGTGGGATATTTAGGTATAACCTGGCTCGGAAAAAACTTATTGTCGTTGTACATTGTCCTTTTTAAATAAAGACCAAAAGCTAAAGGTGCATTGTGTAACTTTTTGGTTGAGGGTCCAGTCACCTGCTTGTTTCTCTGGATATGTCTTTGCTCTGCTTACAGTGTTCACGCTATGACCTTAGAGCAGCTCTGACTTACATTTGTTCAGTTACAGGTGGTTTTATAGCTCAAAAATATCTAGAAAAACAGACATTCTGACTGTGAGCCAGAGTCCAGCACGAGTCCATTTTTTGGAGAACCACAACTGCCTGGACCCATTAACATTTCACCCGTTACTTGTCCATGTCTGTGATAAATCGGGGTCAGCCCATCAGTCCGACAGCCCAATAAACCAGGACTAAACCAGGACTAAACCAGGACTAAACCTACACCGTGTCATTAGCGGATTATAAATACAGACACGCTACAACCGCAGACCCGATCACCCGGACTACACCAGGATTAAACCAGATTATACCAGGACTGAACCAGGATTTAACCAGGTCTAAACCAGCACTGAACCTACACTGTGTCATTAGCGGATTATAAATATATACACGCAGCAAACAGCAGAACTGATCACCAGGACTACACCGGGACTACACCGGGACTACACCCGGACTACACCCGGACTACACCCGGACTACACCCGGACTACACCAGGACTACACCAGGACTACACTCGGACTACACCGGGATTACACCAGGACTACACCCGGATTACACCAGGACTACACCCAGACTACACCAGGACTACACCCGGACTACACCAGGACTACACCCGGACTACACCCGGACTACACCAGGACTACACCCGGACTACACCAGGACTACACCCGGACTACACCGGGATTACACCAGGACTACACCAGGACTACACCCAGACTACACTGGGACTACACCCGGACTACACCAGGACTACACCCAGACTACACCAGGACTACACCCGGACTACACCAGGACTACACCCGGACTACACCAGGACTACACCAGGATTAAACCAGATTATACCAGGACTGAACCAGGATTTAACCAGGTCTAAACCAGCACTGAACCTACACTGTGTCATTAGCGGATTATAAATATATACACGCAGCAAACAACAGAGCTGATCACCCGGACTACACCGGGACTACACCCGGACTACACCGGACTACACCGGACTACACCAGGACTACACCCGGACTACACCAGGACTACACCCGGACTACACCGGACTACACCGGACTACACCAGGACTACACCGGACTACACCCGGACTACACCGGGACTACACCGGACTACACCAGGACTACACCCGGACTACACCGGATTACACCAGGACTACACCAGGACTACACCCGGACTACACCGGGATTACACCAGGACTACACCAGGACTACACCAGGACTACACCGGGACTACACCTGGACTACACCAGGACTACACCCGGACTACACCAGGATTACACCCGGACTACACCAGGACTACACCAGACTACACTGGGACTACACCCAGGACTACACCAGGACTACACCCGGACTACACCGGGATTACACCAGGACTAAACCAGATTATACCAGGACTGAACCAGAACCGAACCAGGATTTAACCAGGTCTAAACCAGCACTGAACCTACACTGTGTCATTAGTGGATTATAAATATATACACGCAGCAAACAACAGAGCTGATCACCCGGACTACACCAGGACTACACCGGACTACACCGGACTACACACCGGACTACACCGGACTACACCCGGACTACACCAGGACTACACCAGGACTACACCCGGACTACACCGGGACTACACCAGGACTACACCGGACTACACCCGGACTACACCGGACTACACCAGGACTACACCCGGACTACACCCGGACTAAACCAGGACTAAACCAGGACTGAACCAGGACTACAGCCGGACTAAACCAGGACTGAACCAGGACTACACTAGAACTGAACCAAGACTGAACCAGGAGTGAATCTACACCATGACATTAGCGGATTATAAATATATACACGCTGCAACTGCAGAGTCGATTGCCAGGACTACACCGGGACTACACCGGGACTGAACCAGGACCGAACCAGGTCTAAACCAGGAGTGCATCTGATCACCTCTGTGATCGGTTTTATGTAATAAATAAAGTAAAGTCACTCTCTCAACCTGGCCCATCGTTCTAGGAAAAGACTGGGAAACGGCATTTTCACGTCAAGTATTTTCCTCCAGTTCATCGTTCATTTGATTCACCTGACCTGTCCGTGTATAATCACTACTCGTTTCAACAACTATTTGCGGTGCAGGACTCTGCTGTGAGTGGGGTCGCCTCTCCACAGATCTGCTCTGTAACTTGGTCTGGTTTGGTCTCCATGAAGTTAGAAAGGTTTAAAAAGAGAAAAGCATTTGACGGCGCCTCTACCAGAAAAGTTACACAACACACCAGCTGTATTTACCAAAAACAGTCCAGGTGGAGTTTTGAATCTTCTGCTTCTCTGTGTAGAACTTGTTTCCACTTATAATGAGAGTAGATCAGACAGCAGAGGGCAAAAATACTCCAACCATTTCGTCTACGCTCCAAAGGGTTCAGAACCAGATCTAGTTTGAGTTGGGGCTAATTTTAGTCAGGTGTTTTAGGAAAAATAAAACAGAACTGAAAGGGGTTTTAATCAGACTAATAATCTACAAGAAAGGAGCCAAATCAAAGCGCTAAATCAATAAACGGATATAACCCAATATTCCTACATAAAAACTGTCTTTGCAATACGCTTAACGCATTTAGGTGTGTTTTCTGATCAAAGGAGCAGTCTGTCCCCTCACTGTGAGCACCCACGGGAGCGAGCAGGAGAAAGGCGGAGTTCAGACGCACGCTGCAGAGATGTGCCAGTGTTTGTATCTGATCAGAACCAAGACTAAGTCACCTAAACTAAGAAAAGTGTCTCCGCCCCCACACAACACAAAGCTCTTGACTGTTAGAGAGTTAAAGTCCTGGACATTTTGGAGGACAGGTCCAGTCAAAAAAGAATGTGTGGTCACCCTAATCTAAACAGGACCATGAACGCTCGTGTTGATCACAAGCTCCTGTGAATATGCTGTTTAAAAACATTTAGCATTTTTTTATTGAGTTTTCAGAGGACCTTAAAACATTTTGGACAGTGTGCTAGTGTTGTAGTCAAGAACAAGACCTCTGAGGGTCAAGCCCGAGACAAGACCAAGACTATTAATGGTCAAGACTGAGACAAAACTAAGACCACGGCCCATCGACACCATATCAAGTCCATCTTTGTCATTTCATTTTCTACATTTATTTGTATTTAGCAGTTATTTTGGCACATATATGTCAGTGCTTTTATAAATCTATCTCCATTTTATCTGATTAATGTTAATTTAGGCTTAAAATAAGCCAAGCACTGAGACAAGTACTGCACTTAAACACTCTGCGCCCCTTTTTTTGGAAAATCACCCACAGTTTGAGAGCCCCTTACACTGGCTTTTTACAGAAAACTGAAGAAAGTAAAGAACGTGGGTAGGATTTTTAAACCTGTTTTTTCCTAGTTCCTAACTGGAGTTACATTATCTTTCTGGTTTTTGCAGTGGTATTTAGCAGCTTCTGCACGTTTAACAAATGCACGTCGTGACAAATACAGATGCATTTGTGCACTTTTATTACACAAACTCAGTCGCGGTAGGTCTGTGCTGTAGGCCTGCTTTGTGCCCACACTGTAACATAACTTTGGATAAGTTTTTGCTTCTCGGGAGCCTGTGTGCGCTGTATGTAGTGAGGAGCAAGAGCGTGAAAAGGTAAGGAGCGACACGCTGACGTGACGCAGATGGACAGGTAGGATGTTTTAAAAAAGTTTAACCTGCCCTGTGATACATGCTGGAATGTGAGGGTACACGCTGTTGTGGACGAGCCACGTGCGCTGGGATCACGTGTGGTGATGTGCCACCCAGTGTCCGCGGGCTCCAGATGAGCCCATAGGCTGCAGTGAGAAGCCCCTCGCAATCCCGCACATCGGTACAACTTTATTGCCGACAGCAGTGGCCGTAATGAAATTTGATTATATTAGTTGAGTGTCAGACATCAAGTCTGTGACAAGACCGAGTCCAAGTGCCTTCAAGATCAAGACCAAGTCGAAACGCGGTCGTATCTGAGATGAAACCAAGACCAGTCTAGAGAACAACAACTCTAGTGTTTGCTGATATGTGCGTTGTGCCCCCATAGTGACTACTGAACATTCTGTCAATAGAGATGCACGTAAAACACCCCCAGCATGATATCACTGCAAAGTATCACTAAAAGGAAGGGAGTAAAGAATACAAAAAAACAGTTCTCTACTTCTGAACAACAAGATGTCTCTCTCTGCTGTGTTGTGTCCAGTTCGACCCACAGTCTCATCCGTTTCCCTGTACAGATTCTTGGCTCGGCCTGGTCCTTCCTGGATAAATATTTCCAGGCCGTGAGTCTAAAACGCCGTGTCCCATAAGGGTGCAGTGTGAGTGGGACAGCTGCTGTGAGTGATGGCCCCTCCTCACCTCTGCTCCACTCAAACACACCGGGCCCAGCGCCAAAGGGAAACTCAGGGAGCAGATAGATTTTTGTCTTCTGCTCTAGTGACAGATGAGTGTGGGCTGGAAGATGGATCAAGGTAAAGGTGCAATGTGTCACTTTTCTAGTGGACGGTCAGTCACCTTTTTGCTTCCATGGAGATGTTATAGCTTGGCCTGGAATGTCCCACAACTCAGCGTTAAACTTATTTTTCTCCGAGGAGACAAACAGGCAAGCCCAGTTACAGGTCAGAAATTACAATTATTATTATTATTACTTTTTATATATATTGAGGGGTTGTTGTTTAACTCTTTAATTCCTGGCTTCAAAGTTCAAATGAACAGAAATAAATTGTATGTACAGTGAGTGTACTAGTGTTATGTACTTTTGTGTGATTGTTGCCGTGCTTTTCTCTGTCCTGTAGATGATTTCACATCAACCTACTGAGGGACTGAAGATGGAAATTATCCACATCATTTTAAATCTTCATTAATATGTGCTGTCCCTTTACAAATAAATAAAGAAAAGATCTGTGAAGAGGCAATCCCACTCACAATATGAATGTATGTTTTCAAATATATTTGTGTTGCAAAAAAAAATAAAAAATCATAATAATAAATAAATAAATAAAAATCCTGGTAATCAAATTTTTCATGATCGGCTATGATGAAATACTAAAAACCATGTGTTTTGTATTCTAAAAACATTTTTTGCAAATTAGGTCTAAATAGGAGCACAGGGTTCTTGTGACCTTAAGTGAATTTCCCATGACTTTACGGTGCTTACATGTGTGGAACTGATCAGACTTTTAGGGCTAAATATGAAATCTTAACCCTTTCCACTCTTCTTATGTTTTGGGATTATAGGTGTTTTTTTTTTTTACATTCAGAATCCTGTCAGTGCATTTATTGTTGTCTCTTTTAAACAAAAGGTGCACATGTTCAGAAATAATCATAATATCCTCATAAGAACTTAACAGAACACTGGAGTTGTGTAAAGATATACGAAAATTCCATGACTTTTGCAAAACTTTCATTGCAGTGGGGACCCTGTGAGCCCTGGGAGTAATAAACTACCATGTACTAGTGATTGTTGTTGTGTGGCTCCAGTCCATGTGGCCTAACTCATTAAACCCAAACTGTGGGACATTTCAGACAAGGTAGAACATCTTCATAGAGGCCAGGAAAAGTTACAAGAAATATTTTTTAAATCAGAATCAGAAAGATTAGCAAATGACAAAGGCTGTGGTTATTTAGTTAAACTGAATTGCATGTCGTTCTTGTTTTAGTTAAAGGGTCTATTGTTGTTTCCTCGTCACAAACAAACCTGGAGTTATGTTTTGTTTCATTCACTCAAACCCTGCGTATTTAGGCTGAGTTCTTCTCTCATATAGAAAACACACAGTTACACCTTGTGATGTCATGTTGTAATACATGTAATAAGAACTACCCCACTGTGTTTTTAAACTCCATACAGCTTCACTAGAATCATTTGGATGATTTCAGCCCTTTGAATGACTAATCTCAACTAAACAAAAGCTAAAATGTAGCTGTTAACTTGAAAACTGCCAATTCGTGACATCACAAGGTGGAGCAGAACATTTAGAGCTTTTATCAAACATGTGTGAATGAAACAAAACTCAAGTCCAGGTCTGTTTTTGAGGAGGTAGCAACATTATAACATGGCTAAAAGCTCACAAGAGTCCATTTTGCGTAATAAGCAATTTGAAAATCCAAAATCATAATAGAATCTCATTATCTGGCGGGAAAAGTTCTCTCAATCTCTTAAATGCAAATCATGTGTACCAGTTTGAATACGACATGGGACATACGACTTGTTTTTCTGTTCAAATGTGAAATCTATTATTTATTACAATTATTTGTCTTGTTTATTTGCAGAGTTGTAGCAATAAAACAGATTCAAAATGGCTGGTTTTCCATTGCCGCGTGGTTAATTAACATTTATTGTGATGGGACCACAGTCAGATTGGATGCACAGACCTAGCCAAAATTCAAATCAATATTGGCTCTGGCTTGTTTACAAATGCTGCCGCGGTAACAGCAACATTTAGCGCAATGATTTTTTCCCATTTGTACTAAAGCGACCTGGTCTCCGCCGCTTCCTGGAATAATAGGCCCAAACTCCCATATTGATTATCTTTGTATCCTCAATCGTATTAAATTTAGATTCAATTACTCGCTTACATGTCTCATTACACAAAATCAATATTGCATACGGTAACAGTAGTGTGGATTCTACTACTAGTGGATTCACTAACTACTAATGGGTTCTAAACATGGACCAAAACTCTCACACAGTCCAGTTCACTCAGCAAAAAATAAAATCTACTAAGTTAAGATGACCTGAATGAGAAAGCTTTATTATAATTTGAGTAAATTTCACTTGGCAAGTAAAATGATCTACCAGTGGAACAAGGCTTTTTCTACTTCAAATATGAAAATACATCTTGCAACGCTTAAGATAAGAAAAACAACGTCTCTTTGCAGTTAAAATAAGAAACACAACTTAATGTGGCTTGAAATAGGAAAAACACTTATTCCATTTGCACTTATTCCATTTTACATGTCAAATTGAATCTACCATATTTTTTAGACTACAAGGCGCACTTAAAATTCCTTAATTTTCTCAAAAATCAACAATGCGCCTTATAATCCAGTGTGCCTTATCTATTAATTCTGGTTGTGCTTACTAACCTCAAAACGATTTTCACACATATTCCACTGAGTTGTGTTCTTTAGTCCGACAGAAGCTGAACCACATCAGCGCACAAGGAAAGAGCTGTTTTTTTCAGTGCTTATAGTTTATGCAAATTAGTCATGTGGTTTTAAACAAATGTGCGCAAAGCTGTATTTAAACACATTATTACTATATGTATATTTGAGTCCTCCTAGTAAGAAAAAAAAATATTTATTAATTATTATTATTAAATTATCCAGCCACATTCACATTCATAATACACATTCCCAATACAGGGAGGCAATGCCGGGCGAATTACATCACAATCTGCCAATGGATCATGGATGTCTGGGCTAAGGGATCAGTCTCAAGTGTCGTCCATCTGTTTCGCTTAATGCGCCTATAATCTGGTGCACCTTATGTATAAAATAGATGAGAGAATTCAACATTATTGATACTGCGCCTTATAATCCAGTGCGCATTATAGTCCGAAAAATACGGTACTCAAATGAAGTAAAATGTTCTCAATTTAAGACATTTTAAGTTTTTGGAGTGTCAAAAGAAAAAAAAAAAAAAAAAGTTATCTTTCCTCTTGAAGGTGAATATGAATTACCAGTAAAAATAAATACACTGCGAAACACAGACAAACAGAAACATAGACAGAGTCAACCCACTAGCAGCTGGTTTCTAAATAGGAAATGAACAGGGTTTCGTTTCCGGCTCCATCCACTGTTTCCAATGAATCAATGGTCAACCCTCTCTCTGTAACTGCTGCTGTGAATATCGTCATTTTGCTTTTTAAAGGGTTCATATTGCTCTATTTTCTGATTTGTGTTATCATGTTGTTTCCTCCTCACAAATAGACCTGGAGTTGTTTAACACACAAACCCTGCATAGTCCAACAATGTTCATTTGGTCTTTTGATAATTTATGCTATTAGATTATTTTTTCAGACCAAGAGTTTGTTTTCATACCTGACAGTTTCGACTGCTCTCTCAGAGTGGTGATGGGATGTTGTTGTGACGTGTCTGGTCAGCTTATTTGTACAGGTTTTGGCGCTGTCTTCCTGCAAGTGGAGGCAGGACGACAGCGCCATCTGCCCACTGTGAGGAAGAACGCTAGTGAGCAGTCCAGACTGTCAGGTACGAAAACAAACTCTTGGTCTGAAAAAAGAACCTAATAACACAAACCCTGAATATTTATGCTGTGTTCTTTTCACAAACTGAAAAGACTCTGCTCCACCTTATGATGTCATGTGGTAATACAGGAAGTGCTCCACTGTGTTTTTAAACTATATACAGCTGCACTAGAATAATGAGGGAGGGAGGAGGCGTTTCTACGTAGGAGCTGTGGGGGAGGGGGGGTGGTTTCACGCATGCGCAACATTTGAAAAACGACTAACAGTCGCTGGATTTCTCATTCCTTGGAAAATCCTCTGTACAACCTTTAAGTTACTTTTACATGGGTAGTATTTTTCCCGAATACTTTTTAACACTTACTGGAGTCATTTCTAACTTACACTTCTACTTGATTAATATTATTTTGAAGAAACATTACTCTTACTCCAGTTTTTGGCTACTCTCCTGAACAGCTTTCTCTTTCTAAATATTATCCCGGTAAACTTTGCATAATCAAAGTGCACTGTGTAACTTTTCAACCTGCGTGTTTCCATGGAGATATCAATGCTTTGTCTGGAATGTTCCATGGTATGGCGTTGAACTCGATGGAAACAAAAATGTGATATCGCCAAGCCTACTCAAAGGTCATATCTGCGGAGAGGCGAGCATGTTTACAGTAAGAATACAGGTTTTTCAAGATATTTATTTAGCTATGAACACTCCTGAATACATGCTGTAATTTTAACACCATGCTGTGGAACTTTTCAGTCAAAGCAGGTTACTGAATGTCTACGGAAACAAGGAGGTGGTGGAAATTCGTGAGAAAAGTAACATATAACATTTTTAATAACCACCGTCATGAATAGCTACACTCTCTTTAGACATGGGCCGCTAAACGAAATCCCGGTGACACATGGTACGGACGTGTGAAGGTGCTAAAATAAACAGCGTCATCTGTGTTGTAATGACCGGCCACTAACAGGCTAACATGCTAACAGGCTAACGTGCTAACGGTGGCGTAATGAGCTACTTTTACACGTATTTATCGCCACGATCTCACCAGGGACCCACCGCCTAAGAGATCATAACCAAGAGATCATAAGTGTTACCTAGCAACTTTGTAGTACACTGAACCAAAACTGCTCTAAGGCCCCGTCCACACTAGTACGTATTTGAGTTGTTTTTGTTGTGGACGCAGTGTTCGTTCACACTAATCTGATTGAAAAATGGCTCCATAGATGGAACGATCTGGTGCCGCCAGCTCCCACGAATTCATCTGAGTACAGATCTGATCCGGCACTGTGTGGACGCCTGAAAACGCCACAAAGTAATTCACCGCCAAAAGAGGCTAGAATATATGTCCATTCATATACACGGTCTATGTATGACCTGCAGACGTATAATCTCTGAAACATTTATTATGAACACATATAGAAGCACAGAACAGACTCACCATTAGCAGAACACCCCTCTGTTATAGAAAGAACACATGTAATACACTGAGTCGTGTCCTTTAGTCTGACAGAAGCTGAACTGCATCAGCTGTTTTTATCAGCACTTAGTTTATGCAAATTAGCCATGTGGTTTTAAGTTTTGTTTCTGTAAAACGTAAACAAATATGCTCAAAGCTGTGTGGATGGGGAAGGCTTGAGGAGACAGAAATGACATGTCTGCTCTGTTCGCCACATAGATCTATTATAGTTGCGTGGTTCAAGGTAGTAAATCTGACACAATCTAGGAAAAATGAGAAAATGTTCCAGGTTTCTTCATGTCCATGTCATTGTAGCGTTCTGTTATGTTCAGCTCATCAACAATTACAACCACACCTCAGTTTTCATCATTTCCCCGCTGACACACAACTCCGAGTGCATTGGGTACATGCAAGGAGGAGATGAGGCACAAAATTCAAGATGATTCCAAACAGCACATACGTCTGCATTCTTCATGTTACCACTGATCATATTTACTTCAGTGGGTTTGATCACAGTTGGTCGGCAAGTTCAGTGTCGGGAACTAGACCAGAAGTTGTAATCGCATCTTTCCAAAAATGTCTTACTCATTTGTGATTTAAGCATGACCAGGGTGACCAGACGTCCCTATTTACCTGGTACAGTCCCCGGTTTGAGCCCTGTATCCCCTGAACCAGCAGATTTATCCAAAACCAGTGATTTGTCCCAGTTTATACAAGAAATGTCCCAGATGTCCCTATTTTGGACCAATGTAATCCTTGCCAACAGTAAAGTGAAGCATACATTGTCATTTGTTTAAGTAAAATTCAAAAAAGCTGCTTAAAAATGACCAAAACACAAAGAAAAAGTGACTATTCTGACTCACGTGTTAGTCATGAATGGGCCAAGTGCAAAACAGTTTTCGCTTCACAATTTTATTATTACCAACCACCACAAACCAGGGAGTCCCAGTTTGTGATTTTGAAAATCTGGTCATCATATCTAATGTACATGGGAATGAATATCTGACAAATAAAAATATAAAGAAACATGTTTATGTTTTGTGTAAAGTATCAGAAAAGTGTCTTTATTGGGTGTAAATGTTGTATAACGTTTGGATTCTCCCAGTGTGGAACTAAAATCCTCTCTACTTCCTGTAATTTTCAAGATTTTTTTCAATTTTTTTCAAATTTTTTTTTTGTATTTTCGAGTAATAAAATAATACATTACAATAAAAAAAAACACATGTAATTGATTTTTTTGTTTGTTTGTTTAATATATATATACTGTAATATACTGTATACTGTGGAATATTCCTGGCAACCCTCACCCAGGCAAAGGGAAAACATGCAATAATGTTACCTCAGCCAGAAAAGTTACACAGTGCACCTTTAAAAACGAGAAAAACTACACAATGAATTTATAAGCAACTAGCATGCTAACACGCACTTGTACAATATGTCTGTACAGGGAGAAAAATTAAGGTGACCAGACGTCCCTATTTACCCAGCAGATTTGTCCCAGTTTTATACAAAAAATGTCCCAGGTGTCCCTATTTTTGACTAATCTGATCCTCGGCAACAGTAAAAGGGGCAAACACTGTCATGGGTTAAAGGTGCACTACGTAACTTTTTGGTGTGGGTCCATCACCTGCTTGTTTCTATGAATATGGAAGTAAGTAAGTTTGTGGCACCTGATTTTCCCACTGGCCTCCAATCGAAGTACTGACCAGGCCCGGCCCTGCTGAACTTCTGAAATCTGACGGGATCAAGCTTTGACAAACCGGTATGACCATTGCTCTGCTTGGAATGTTCCACAGTACGACATTAAACAGCTTTACCTTACATTTATTCAATTACAATTGATTTTATAGCTCTCCACAGCTCTCTGCCTCTCCACAGATCTGACGTGTAACCTGTGAAACCTTCCAGACAAAGCAACAGCATCTCCACGGAGACAAACATTTGACATTTCGACATTAAAGTCGTAATATTACGAGAATAAAGTCGTAAATTTACGAGAACAAAGTAGTAATTTTATGAGAATAATGTCGTAGTCAAAATAAAGTCGTAATATTACGAGAATATAGGCTGTTCGGAAAGTCTGAATGAGTCTGAGGCTGGTGCACTATGGAGAATTTGGAGCATTTTGAAAAGGAGAAGAATCCATGTATCATTTGTTCATTCGACTGAAAAAGGACGGAATCAGGACTAAATCAGGTCTGGAACCAAACCAGAATTAAGACCAGGATTGAGACCGGGACCAGACCAGGACCAGATCAGGACTGAGGCCGGGATCAGACCAGGACTGAAACCGGTTTAGTCCTGGTTTAGTCCTGGTTTAAGTGATGGAAATGGGAGACTTTAAAATGCGATGTGGGACTATTGTGCCGCATACGGACTGCCAGGACTGAACCAGGACTGAATCAGGACTAAACCAGAACTAAACCGTTTTCAGTCCTGATCTGGTCCCGGTCTCAATCCCGGTCTGGTCCCGGTATCACAATTTGGTCCTGGTCTGGTCCCGGTCTCAGTCCCTGGTTCAGTCCTGGTTCAGTCCGGAGGCGCAAATAATGAAGAAAATTTTTGTTTTTTTGTTTTCTTATTTTTGTTTTTATATTGAAAAACAAAGTTCTTCTTCTGCCGCATTTTTCACTTTGACTTTGATTTTATTACGACTTCATTCTCATAATATTATAACTTTATTCTCATAATATTACGACTTTATTTTAACTTCGACTTTATTCTCGTAAAATTGTGACTTTTTCTGGCTTCGACTTTATTCTCATAATATTACGACTTTATTCTCGTAGCGCCAGCATCATTTATTTATTTTTTTTAATCTGACCCTTATACTCCGTCGTACCATATTTATCCAAAATTAAGTCGAGAATGGACAATGTTATGGTCTCTTTTTACAATTTTATTCATACCAACCATACAGACCAGGGTGTGTCCTAGTTTTGGTCACCCTGGTCACCCTATAGGCAAGACAAAATGTGCTCAAATGAGAAAAAATGAGGTACAGAGTTTAATCCTGGGGCGAATGAGTCTGTAAAAATCCATTTAGAACCAAACTATAAAAAACTGAATCACAATTTAAACCAGACTATCGCTCTATCTGTGTGAATAATTACAGGGGCAGTAGAGCAAAAACGTGTGTGGAATTCCAGGCCTACGTCTCCCTCCACTGTTGTCTGACCAATCTCACCACTGCAAAATCTCAAGTGATTCTGATTTGATCTTTCATTTCTCAGATCGGTCACGTCTCTCAGTATTTGTCCACAGGCGTTCCACTCTGCCTTTTAGAATTCTGCGAGTGCAAAAAGACAAGATGACAGCTGGGTGCTCAGACTCTTATTAATAAAAACATTCTAGCCCCAAACCACATTTTCGTCTCTGTGATCTCGACAGTCCGTCAGAGCGTGTTTAGGGCTGTCCTTATTTCACACTGTGTACCAGATAGACACATCAGCTCTCCAAAACACTCGCTTAAAGATGCACTAAGTACTATTTTATGGTGAAGGATCTGCTATCTTGTTATCGCAATGGTTTTATAGGCAAGTTAAAGATTCTATAGAGGCTTTGCACCGTCACATGACCCCGATAGCAACGGTAACTACACCGCCATGACACCGAGTACACTATGCCATTGACTTCAGCAGCATCGGAGAAACATGGGCAGGTTTTGTTGTGTATTTGGTTGTTGTAGACGCTCTGAACGGGATAAAACATTTTGTTTCTTCACTGTTCCTCTGGAAATTACTCATCAGGATCAAACAAGGGAATTATCGAAAAAAAAACAAAAAAAAAACGAGAACATAAACAGCAAAGAGATTTCCTCACGTCACTTTCATCAAGGTATTTGCTATTTAAATAGTTTCATAGCTTATTTAGTGAGAAAAGAACATTTACTGAACTAAAATTGAAAAAGAAAACATTTGCAGTGTGAGTGGCAGTAGAAACTGTATCTTCCATCGCACATATAAACATGTCACACGTCGTAGGACCCATGTTTTCTTTATTGTCTTGCTTAACTACAACTATGTCTTCTAGAATGAATCGCTTTTTGTGAGAGGATCTTTCTAACATTCACAAGGATTCTTTTGAGGTTCGGCTCACAGACTCTTCGCCATGTTGATTATAGGAGCCCAATGTGAGGTCGTTGAATCGTAAACTAGTGCGGGTTTTCCTGGATAAATTAATGAAATTTTAGTTCAGTAAATGTGCTTCTTTCATTAAATAAGCTATGAAACTATTTAAATAGCAAATACCTTGATGAAACTTTGGGTGTCTTGATGGTACCAAAGGAAATCTCTTTGCGGTTTATTTTTGCTATAATCCGCATCTTTTTTTGATAATTCCCTTGTTTGAGCTCCTGATGAGTAATTTCCAGAGGAATAGTGAAGAAATGATTCGTTTTCAGAGCGTCTAGAACAACCAAATACACAACAAAACCTGCCCATGTTTCTCCGTTGCTACTGAAGTCAATGGCACAGCATGTCCAGTGTCATGGCGGCGTAGGTACCATTGCTATAGGGGTCACATGACGGTGCAAAGCCTCTATATTACACAAAATGGACTTTTGTGGAGTTTAAATAGTTATAATGTTGTTATCTCTTCAAAACCATACCCAGAGTTTTGATTTGTTCACACATGTTTGAGTACCGTAGTTTTTGGACTATATATAAGTCGCACCTTTTTTGTGGAAATTTATTTTACAAAATCAGAGACCATTTCATCTTGAAAGGCAATTTACAGTAATAACAATAGAACAGAGGGAAGCGATTCCTTCACTGGAATCATTTGGATGATTTCAGCCCTGGAATTGCCGATCTCTACTGAACTAAACTGCCATACAAACGCAAATCGCCGTATCATCATGTTTGGCCAAAAAGGAGTTCATGTCATTTTGTTTGTATTTAAGACGTCCTTTATCATGTGAATAAATATTATGAAAAAAATTGAATTCAAAACTGATCTTTGGCCCTTATTTGTCAGTTCCTGTTCTCTGCCTTTGTATCATGAGCCAAAAATAAGGAATCGTGCAAAGACTAAAGGCAGAAACAGTGTGTGTTTTGTTTGTGATTTAGTTCATAAATATATTTTATTTTAAAATCCAACCTCTTGCCTCCTTCTTTTTGTTGCGGCCTTGGTACAGGGTCTTAAAACTTTCAATAAATACACCTTTTTATTCAGTTATACTTAAATCATCTTTAATGTGAAAGCATTTGGTGTATTTATTCGTACTGTACATACTATACTGCAAAGTCACTTATGTGTCAAACTGTTTAAGTCAGGAGTTTCCAAACCTTTTTCATCAAGGGCCACATGTTTAAACACAGATGAAGCAGAAGGCTGATCGAGGCTGTAGACTGGAGCTCATTACAGTGATAATTGAAATATGTGCATGTTTGACACATTAGATTGAGCCATCGGTCCTTTATTCATGCTAAGATCCTTAAAATCACACACTAAATATTCAATATTAGCTTTATCAAAGTAGATTTTCATAAAAACTTGAAATAAAAAAGTACATTTTTCATTGATGCAAGGTAATTTGGGCCAATTCTCCTGGAAGCCTAAGGGCCGAAAAAAAAAAAAAAAAAAATTGTCTAAGGGCCGCATTTGGCTCATAGGCCATAGTCTGGACATGCCTGGTTTAAGTGTTTAAGTGTCACCGCACGATCCTGATCAGCGCTAAACATGAAATCCAAAGTTCTTCTGGATCATTTCAAACACCATGATGACTAGAGCTTGGTGAGATGTTCTTATAATGGATGGAAGTTTGAAGAAAATCAAGCAAACAATGATCATCTTTGCACGACTCCTTATTTTTGGCTCATGATGCAAAGGCAGAGTACAGGAACTGACAAATAAAGGTTGAGCTCAGTATATTTCACATACAAATATTTCTTCATTATAGCACCTAGTTGTCAAATTTTGGGAGCCCAACCTATTAAACCTTTTTCTGAACGAAACAGAAACTTTGAAGTCATTTTTCTCAGTTTCACACTCTGGAGTTAAGATCTTTTGCCTTTGTAGGGCAGAAACGGTAAAAGCAGCTGTTAACTTGAAAATTACTGCTTCATGACATCACAAGGTGGAGCAGAGCATTTTGAGCTTTGGAGATGTAGACAGACTAATAATAAATTAATCTCCAGGTAAGTTTTTGAGGAGGAAACAGCATTATAACATGGCTTAAAGCTCACAAGAGTGTATTTAGTGTAATATAGAACCTTTGAACTTTTATCTAGTCCATTTTTGTCTTTTTTACTTTACTAAATGATGAATCTAAACTTTGAATCTGCTAAAACTACTACTATTACTACTGTTATTACTCACCCTGCTCAGAGCCAGAAGGAAGTCCATTCCTCCAGACCTCCGGACACAGTGCCGGAGTTTCCAGTAGACCAGGTGCTCCCAGGCGAACACGAGCAGACTCAGCCCCATGGCCACGAGCAGCATGTAGAAGACCCCCGCCATGTTGTCTATGTCCAGCTTACTGCTCATCACCTGCAGGGGGCAGCGGCGCGCGGCGGGGACGGCAGCGGGACATGGAAAACAGATAAGAATAGGATCAGGGTGGTTTCAATAATGCACAGATATCTCACTACGGTTTGGATGATGTCTAGACCAGGAAAGGGAGTTTTGATAGATGGAGACACCATTATTTAGTTTTATTTGATTTAGTTTTATTTTATTTTATTCCATTTCATATAATTTTATTTAATTTCTTTTCATTTTATTTCATTTTTCTTTTTATTCAGGGATAGTTCATATTATTCAACAATTCAAAGTAAATATGCCAGAGCTATCCAATTT
This sequence comes from Boleophthalmus pectinirostris, assembly GCF_026225935.1. Lineage (NCBI taxonomy): Eukaryota > Metazoa > Chordata > Actinopteri > Gobiiformes > Gobiidae > Boleophthalmus > Boleophthalmus pectinirostris. Next base: position 6,483,922 of record NW_026571175.1, read on the forward strand.
TTTATATATTTTTTTGGATTGAACTCTCCTGGTGCAGTATTGTCACATTATGCACCCCAAATTGCAATGTATATTTCAAAATATAAAAAGAAGGTACCGTATTTTTCAGACTATAAGGTGCACCGAATGATAAGGTTCATTAAGCGATCCTTAGCCCAGGTGTCCATGATTCATTGGCAGATCGTAGCATAATTCAGCATAATTCCTGTCTTGGTGAATGTGTATTATGAATGTGAATGTGGGTGGATCATTTAAGTTTTTTTTGTTTTGTTCTTTCCTGCAAGGAGGACTCAAATATACATTGAGTAATAATGTGTTTAATGCAGGTTTATGCACATTTGTTTACATTTTAAGATCTGGAGATGATCTGAAGCAGGTCTATATCAGCTCTAAACCAGGACTAAATCAGCTCTAATCAGCTCTAAACCAGGACTAAATCAGCTCTAAACCAGGACTAAATAAACTCTAAACCAGGACTAAATCAGCTCTAAACCAGGAGTAAATCAGCTCTAAACCAGGACTAAATAAACTCTAAACCAGGACTAAATCAGCTCTAAACCAGGACTAAATCAGCTCTAAACCAGGACTAAATAAACTCTAAACCAGGACTAAATCAGCTCTAAACCAGGACTAAATCAGCTCTAAACCAGGACTAAATCAGCTCTAAACCAGGACTAAATCAGCTCTAAACCAGGACTAAATCAGCTCTAAACCAGGACTAAATAAACTCTAAACTAGGACTAAATAAACTCTAAACCAGGACTAAATCAGCTCTAAACCAGGACTAAATCAGCTCTATGTATTCCTTTTTTGTTTTTCCTATGTTTTACTTTTTTACTTTTTTTTGTTATTCTTCTTAGGACTTAGAACTAGTTTAGTCATGATTTAGTCCTATTTTACACCTGTTTTAATCTTACTGGTTCAAATCTGGTGGAACTTGGTGTGAAAAGTTTAAGATCCACAGTTTAGATTTGTTTTTTGTTCCTGATTTAGTCCAGGATTTGGTTTAGTTCAGATAAGTCTTGGTCTATTTCACTTTGATGTTAAACATTTTTGAATTACTGTTTAGCATTAAAGGTGCCATATTACACTATTTTGTTACGTCATAAAACACAACTCCAGGTCTGTTTTCGAGGAGTTAACGACATTATAACATGACTTAAGGCTTAAAAGAGTCAGTTTTGTGTAATATACTGTAGGTCCTGGTGTCCTTTAAAACTCGTGTTGTCATTGTCATTTTATGCACCTCAAATTCCAATGCAATTTCCACATTTCCATATAGAAGAAAGAGGCAGAGGTATGTGGAAATCCTACTGTTTCTCTATAAAACACCTGCTGCTTTCACGCTCGCTTAGCTGCTAGCTGTCTGTCACATCCAGCACAATGTTCTGCAGGTTCACATAGGTTCACACAATAATAATAACTCCACCTGCACGTCTCCTGAAGCCACAGTCACTGAAAACAAAGGAGCATGGTCTATGTAGTTCCTTCCTACAATGATGTTCCTGTTGACTGGGATCCCGAAAACACCAACTCCAATACTTTGCGAAGACTGACAGGTGGATTAGCCAATAAGAGACAGATACAAACAAACACGGCTGCAGACGAGGAAAAAAGAAACGAAAACAGTGAACTAAAATGGACTATAATGACAGTATAATAAAGGACTCAGAAACATTGCATATTTTGTAGAATCAATAAGCAAAGAAGTAAACTCTGAGATAAGAGAAGTTTACTTTTGTTCAAACTGATGTGTGACGAATGAGTATGGAGTACGAACGCTTTCAGAAATATACGTGTGCATAGGGTTCTTGAGCATAAAATAAATGTTTGTTAACTCTCAAATGAGTCCAGTCGTACATAAAATGTGTTGTGTTTATTTAATTCATAAGAATACAAATTGAAAAGTTATAACATCAAGAATTACAATCACGAAATGAAAATTTACGATTACGCTTTCTTTAGTAAGATTACGAATTCACAGATGCGACTTTACTGTCAAAAATCCGATACGGTATTTTCCCTGTGTTCGTGTATCATTCATTTGTTTTTCAAAATAAAACTAAAAATAAGAAAGCGAAAAAATTTTCTATTTTCTTCATTATTTGTCTCCAAAACTGAAATTAAAAAATGGATAACGGGTAACGTTTCCCGTTTCCGCGAGTTAAACTGTGATGCCGGACTTCTGCGCCGCTTATGGACTAAACTGAACCAGGACTAAAACAGGACTAAACCAGGACTGAACCAGGACTGAGTGTGCCTGGCCTGGAGGTGCACCTGCATAGACTGTCAGGTGATCAGGACAGAACTGGGACTGAGACCGGGACCAGACTAGGACCAGATCAGGACTGAGACCAGGACTGAGACTGAGAACAGACCGGGACCAGACCAGGGACTGAGACTGGAGACCAGACGGGACAGACCGGGACTCAGACCGGGACCAGACTGGGACCAGATCAGGACTGAGACTGGGACTGAGACCGGGACTGAGACCGGGACTGAGACCAATTTAGTCCTGGTTAAAACCTGGTTTACTCCTGGTTCAGTTCTGGTTTAGACCAGGTTTAGTCCTGGTTTAGACTTGATTTGGTCCTGGTTCAGTCCTGGTTCAGTTGCAGTTTAAGTCACAGAAACAGGAAACAGCTGTTATCTGTTTTTCCATCATTCATTTAATCACAAAATCAAAAACTGAAAAAAAAATGAATCGTTATCAATTTTTTCATATTGGTTTTGGAGACAAATAATGAAGAAAATTATTGTTTTTCGTTTTCTTATTTTTGGTTTTATTTTGAAAAACGAATGAACGAATGATACACAGATCACCGAGGCTTCGACATTGTACACGAAGACACAAAGTCGAGTCACGTCCCTGAACTCAAGGAGACGAAATTGCAGCCAAAATCGGGCAAATTCTCCTGTAGTGTATGGCGGCTTTTACTCTTAATTGAGTAATAATTTTTCCAAATGCAGTACTATTTCACTGTTACTTGCGCCACTTCTTTGTACTTCTGCTTGAGTAATATTATCTTGAAGTACTCTTTTGTACAATTTTACATTCTGAATTCTGAACATGTCAGGCAATTACACCTGTAGTGCTCATAATCCCCACTGCTGTTGTTTCTGACTTTACACAATCTAAAACATGCAGTGAGTGTAGACTGTACGAGTAAACAGACGTGGATAAATGACACAAGAAAATGAGCTGTAATTCTCACCGAAAACCAATTAGTTTTAGAGACACTGGGGTGAAGTTAATTACAAACAGGACACAGAGAAAGGCTTTTCCTGTTAGCGCATGTTGCACTAACCATCAGTGCGCAAGAGATAAAACTAAACAAAACAGCCACCTTCCACTTTCGCCTCACCACAGGAAGGTTTTGGGTTCAAGTACCGATCTTTGGATCCTCCTAAACAGGACCATGAACACTCCAATTCATCACAGGCTCTTGAAAAATGTGCTTTTTAAATCAATTTTTTCTTGAGCTTCAGACTGTTTTCAAAAGTTTTAGCAGCGTTTGTTAACGTGTGCATTGTGTCGCCATGGTAACTTGTGAACTTTCCACCATAGACATACATGTAGACCCTCTCAGTGTGATTTTACCATGAAGTATGAATAGGTCAAATTCTCCAGAGAAGGTAGTCCTGACCAAGACTAGGTCAGGATGTGGAGATGGTCTGAACTAAGACTGAACCAGAACTGGACCAGAATTGGACCAGAAAAAATCAGCTCAAAACTAGGACTAAATCAGCTCTAAACCCGGACTGAACCAGGATTTAATCAACTCTAAACCAGGACTAAACCAAGACTAAATCAGCTCTTGAACAGGACTGAACCAGGACTAAATCAGATCAAAACCAGGACTAAACAAGGATTAAATCAACTCTAAACCAGGACTACATCAGCTCTAAACCTACAGCATGCATAGGGTTTCAATGTCGATGTATGTTAGATCTACACCAGGACTAGACTAGGACTAAACCAGGTCTGAACCAGGACTGAAACAGGACTAGACCAAGATAAAATCAGACCTGAACCACATCTGAAGAAGGACTGAACCCGGACTAAACCAGGATTAAACCAGAGGTGAACAAGGTCTAAACAAGAACTGAACTAGGACTAGACCAGGCCTAAATCAGGGTTGACGTAGGCCTGAACCAAGACTAAACCAGGACTGAACCAGGACTAAACCAAGGGTGAACCAGGTCTGGACAAGGACGCAACCATGACTAGATCAGGGCTGAAAGAGTAACGAGTAACTAGACAATAAACTTTTTGAACTTTGAACTTGAACTTGAAATGCAGAGGACTCATTTTCTTACACTGTGTAAATATAAAACATGTAAATATACGGGAGAAACACATTAATTTAAAGTTGCCAGAGATAACTTCACCCTGTTCTAGCTCAGATGCAGGTGAGGTCGGAGGTGATAATGAGTCATGAGCCATGCACAGCGAATGAACTCAACAATTGCTACTGTTTGGAAAGAGTGAAAATGAAACACAGAAAAGTCTGAATATAAGTTAATTAAAACGTATTTTTTATAATATTGCTAACGCATTTAAAAAGTTTGATTATGAAAAGGTAATAAAGAATTGTGATGATTCATTATGTTCAGACGATACCTTGCAGCCGATGTCGTCAACATTTTCTGGGGGCTAACTGAGGGCTCTGTTCTGTCTGAAACTCTGTGACTCAAGTGAGACTTTAATCTGAGGTTTATTTTGAATGCACGAGAAAGAGCTGATTTAGTTGGAACTACAACAGGCAAGTTGATTTGTGCTGTTAAACAAGACCCTCTCAAATAACATCGCAGGCTCCTGAAAATGTGCTGTTTAAATCCATTTTGTATTTTTTCTTGAGATTTCAAACAATTTCAGACAGAAAAAAAAAAAAAAAAAAAATGTGGCTGTTTGGAGCATTTGGAATGCCTGGATTTCTTTGTGTCTAAAATCTTAAAACATTTTTGGCCTGTGTTTGCAAATAGGGATGTAACAACAATGGAAATATCGTGATATCGTATCATCAAAGTCAAAATAATCAAAATAATATCGTGGTTACGGCGCAGCAACAGCAAAAACAATGAGAACTACATAGACCATGATCCTTTGCTCCGTTTCAGTGCAGGAAATAACTGTTAAAGGGACAGTCTGGAATTTTGGACATAGGACCTCATTTCCTAGTGAGCCAGAGTGTTGGAGACGTGTGGAGACACTTTTTAAAATATTCCATCCAGTCCTTGTATTTGCAGAGGTCACTGGTGCTAGGCTAGTGCATGTCAATGGCCATAGTTAGCCTGACACTAAAAACAGTCTTACCCACTCCACAAAACACCCAAAGCAAAACAATTATTACACCAGACTGTCCATGTGAATGTCTGTGTTGATAAAATAATGTTGGAAATAAAACTAACCTTGCATCGCATGAATCGTCACATGTTGAGGGACTATTTTATCAGCAGCAGCGGAATTTTACTTTGCCGGAAAGATAGGTGCTGAGTGATATCAGTCCACCGCTGCCAAGCTTTCTATCAGGAAGTACAACTCACTGCTGCTGCTCAGACATAAATCCTTCAAATACAAGGTTGGTTTTACTTCTAAAATTATTCTATTGACACAGACATTTACATGGACAGTCTGGTGTAATAATAGATTTTCTCCGGGTGTTTTGTGGAGTGAGTAAGACTGTTTTTAGCGACAGGATAACTGTGGCTATTGACATGCACTAGCCTAGCACCAGCGACCTCTGCAAATACAAGCACTGAATGGAATATTTAAAAAAGTGTCTCCACACGTCTCCAACACTCTGGTTCACTAGGAAATGAGGTCCTATGTCCAAAGTTCTAGACTGTCCCTTTAAAGACAAGAAAGTGGTGCACCATCCTCTACAAAAGTTACACAGTCCATCTTTAAAAATATCTGATTCATACCTCGATCTTGTCGTTGTGGCAGATCCCGGACAACCAGAGCCTCTCCAACATGTCGATCTCATCTGAAAGAAAAGAGAGAGAGGTCAGAATAGAAGAGGAGTGTGATACAGAGAGAGAGAGAGGAGACAGATGAAAGACAGAGGGATAGAGAGAGAAAGAGGGTGTGTGTACGGGGGGAGGTGTGGAGGTCAATAGGACGAGAGAGCAAGAAGAAACATCACAAGTGGAGGCAATTAAAGAAGTAAGATAAAAACTCTACAACATTTAAATTTTACAGTTGAAGCTAGAACTTTTGTGGAATGTCGGTTGGATATTCTCTTGAGTTTTAGAGGTTTTTAAATCATGACAGAAGTAGCGACCTCTCCAACCACCACACACTCACATTTGTGTAAGTTGGAGGAAGTGTCTTGTCACAGCGCAGTACAATGAGTGTGGGGATTGAACTACCAACCTTATGTGCATATACAAAACTGTGCCGCAGGACCAACTTTTTTAAGGCATAACTTGTTTGCTGAGGTGTTCTCTACCATGTTATAATGTTGCTCCTTCATCAAAAACATGCAGCCTAAAGCAGTTTCAGTAATCTAGGGATCTCTCTTAGGCTCTCTTGGGCTTGGGCTACTCAAAGTCCCTTTACAGTTCTCTATAAATATACAAAAACATGATACAAAACTGTCCACTGCAACTTGACGGATCTCTCGTGCTCTGAAGTGGGAGTGACTTAGCAGAGGGAGCAAAAGGAGGGGAGACTCAGAGCAGCAAAAAGAGAAGTGAATTTTATAAAACTTGTCACTATGTTGATTTTTGGTGAATATAGGATTTTCAAAACAATAAACGGTAACACTTTGATCTAAATATGTTAAGTAATACCTCAGATAAGTAAAATACCCCTCGTTAGTTACATATTTGCTTGAATTACGAATAAAAATTAATTTAATTCTGAATAAAAATTACTTCCACTTTAAAAAGATCATGCAAACACTTCCTAATGAAAATGATTATTTGGAATTAAATTTAATTCCGAAGTAAGTGTGTGGTTTATTTTAAAGCCGAATTCATGCATTCCTGGATCATGTAAACATTTTTCCTTCTTAAAAATTCCAATCTTTCAGTGTGTGCTTGTTCGGTCGCCCTTCTGACGCGATCCAGACGATCCGGTACCAACGCTGCTCGCTTCGGACTTTCATCCACTGCTCTTTGGAGGGGACAAGCAAACCACAGCTTTTGGAAAATGATGACGTCGCGACCCCGTCATCACCACGTGAGCAGAAGAGAACCTCGCGCAGGAAGGACTTTATACACATGTGCTCTTTGTAGTATTGTGTGTCCAGTGGCTCTGGCTGTATCCTGTTTACAGCACCACATACAGGTGCGGCAGATGTATCACATCATTTTCACTCAGTGCTCTGTTGTCGTCTGGACGTGAATATTTATTGATCCAACACATGTGGATGCAAATTTTTTTCAACCCACAAAAAAATAAATCCAGGAGCGTTGTCGTGTGAACGTAGCCTCAGTTTTTCTTCTTCCTCCCTTCTCCGACACACTTCCCTCCTCTTCCTCAGCTGACAGACGTAAAGCGAGATGAGAGCTTTGGGGCGGCAGGAGCTCAGTTGGTAGAGCATTCGCCCACTGATCTAAAGGTTGGCGGTTTGAATCCAGTTCTCGACATAAACATCACAGGTTGAGTGGTCAGATCCACTGACCCACAGGTTGGCTGGTGTGATTCCAGCTCCCACAGATGAATGCTGCTGTTGTGTCCTTGGGCAAGGCACTTAACCCACCTTGCCCACAGTGTCTGTGTACACTGTGTGTGAATGTGTGTGTGAATGGGTGAGTGGTTCCTTGTTGTAAAGTGCTTTGAGTGCCTTGAAGGTGGAAAAGTGCTATAGAAAAATGTGACCATTTACCATGAGAGAATTCTCCAGCTGTTGTGCAATTATCATCGGAACAACTGCGGAAAAAGTTTGGATCATGTTTGTGTCCGTGGCGTAACGACAAATCGAGATGAGAAAAAAGTCGGTAGCAGTTGAGGTGTGTGTTTTCTTTCAGTAGACGCAAGCCCCGGGGTTTCAAAATGACTGCCCATTCAAGTCAAAGGGCCAAGCTCTATGGCGCATGACTCCAGATTCACCTTTAACCTGGAGAGGTACTTCTGGTGGCTGTGGGCCCACCCAGCATGTGCAGTAGTGTTCTTTTCTCCTACAGGCACACGCCAATGCACACGAGCACACACACGGAGCATGGTCTTGTGTATTACATGATCGCTTTGACCAATCAGAGCAAAACAAGCTAGAGCGGAGCCGGAACGAACAAATATAAAGCGTTTTTTAAGACAACTGAAGGATTCTGAGCTGAGAAAAAGTTTATGATATAAAAATAGATTAAAATCGGCAACAAATCCGACATTTTTTAAAGTTGTAGGTGTCAAGTCAGTCGAACACGAGCAGTTTGTTTCTGTATTACATTGAGCTGTATGAAAAAATCTTGTCTCAGCCCAGGGAATTTTTTCTGCTGAAGTTCCAGTGAGTGACCACTACATCAACTGGAGGCAGCTATAAGCAGTCTAGGGGAGTAACAGATTACATGTACCGCCGTTACGTAATCAGATTACAAATTATGAGTAACTGTATTCAGTTACAGTTACTGTTTCAGTGAGTGGTAATTGGATTACAGTTACTTTGCTGAAATAAATGGATTACAAGGCGGTATTTTCCTGTTTTTACATTTTGTGCTACATCCCATGTATTTATTTTTTTGATTTCGGTAATTTCACTCATTGCCAGAAACCCACACAGAACGCGGCAGTAAGAGCGATGTAAACGTCATGTTAACGTTGGCGGCGTCAGTCACACAGTGGACGAGGTCGAAGAGCCAGTAGAACAGAGCAGCAGTGCACAGGGAAAAACTCATCTGTGTCTTGGAAATTCTTCTCCCGACGTGAAATATAAAAATAATAATAATAAATATAAAATCACGTCCAAGTTAAATGTCAAACCGGAGCTACTGGCACTGGTGAAAACAACCTGCATAGACTCATGAAATCTGCACTACTGTCCTATAGTGACCTGAGACATGAGGGGACACGCACACAAACACACACAAACACACACACACACACACACACACACACAAACACACACAAACACACACAAACACACACAAAACACACACACAAACACACGCAACACACACACAAACACACACAAACACACACAAAACACACAAACACACACACACACACAACACACACACACACACACACAAACACACACACACAAACACACACAAACGCACACACACACACACAAACGCACACACACACACACACAAACACACACACACACACACACACAACACACACACACACACACACACACACACACACACACACACACACACACACACACACAAACACACACAAACACCTTCATCATCATCATCAACCTGAGAATGCGTGGACCACATCTCCTTCTGTAGCTACTGCACGGACACCGACGTCCTCCCGCTCACCACTTGGGGACCGTGTTTTCTCGCGTACACTGTGTAGACCGCACTTCTCCTGTGAGCCTCCAAACCAGGACTAAAACCAGGACTAACCCAGTCCAGGACTAAACCAGGACTAACCCAGTCCAGGACTAAACCAGGACTAACCCAGTCCAGGACTAAACTAGGACTAAACCAGGTCTAAAATCAGGACTAAACAATATGACACCTAACAGTAGGTTGGACATAATTTAAGGTGATCTCATATAAAAATAATCTATCAAAAATATTTTTTAATTTGGTTAAGGAAAGACTGAGCTTTTATTGTCTTTTAGCAGACAGAACACCTTATGTTAACATATCCTAGTCTTTGCTTCTCTACAGAAAACAGTTGTTTATTCATGGAAACTTGGGCTCAACAGACAATTTGAAGAGAACAAACAAGAATTTTCAGGATGTGGTTGCTACATTCATGCCGTTTTAAAAAGCATGACAATATCAAGTAATCCAAAGTATTCAGATTACCGGTTACTCACTTTAAGTAATTTAATGAATTATGTTACAAACTACATTTTTGGGGTGTGTAATCTGTAATCTGTAGGGGAATATATTTTAAAAGTCACCTTCCCAACACAGACTACAAGCAACAACACCCTCCAGTTCTTTTAATAGATCCATGGGTAGATGTAAATTCATTCTGTCCAATCAGAAACCTTCTCCACTTCCAGACGTTGAACAGAATTAAATAAAGACGATTTAAAGTGTTTTCAATGTAAACGTGGCCACTGTGGAACATTCCCGGTAAAGCAATAACATACTGCATCTTTAACGTTCCAACAAACACATGAATTTACACATACAGTTCCATGTCCTTGCTGTGAGCTTGTAAATCCGACCTCCTCCTCCTCCTCCTCTTCCGTTTCTATCAGCGCTCTATTGTGAACAAACGCGTGATATAATAGAAGTGTTTAGTAGCTGTGTTCAGAGTCCCGTGTTCATTATGTCACGGAGATTAGCGGGATCCAGAAGAACAGGGGATGAGAGGAGGGATTTCTAAGAGTCCGAATGTTTGTATGAGCGTGTCTGCGTTGGAGACGACGGGAGGCAGCGCGCGAGGAACACACCAGTTTGTCCGTGGATCAGAGATTGGCGTCGCGCTGGGCTAATCCACACAGAGAGCTTCACACGCACTTCATTAACCCCGGGGTCAGCGAGGAGAAGTGCTGAAGCAAAGGGACGGACGGACGAAGCGACTGTACACAGATTTACAACTCAAACCCAATCAGACTCACGCACAACAAGAAATGTGTAAAATCCGTGCATCAGTCGTTTTTTCAAAATAAAACCGAAAATAAGAAAACAAAAAAAAAAACAAAAAAAAAAACTTCATTATTTGTTTCCAAAACCAAAATGAAAAAACAAAAAAACAAAAAAACGGTAACAATTAGTGCGGTTCTTTCGCCCGTGGTCACCCGACAGTCTACACGGGTGCACCTCTGGGCCCGTCCTGACACCAAGTCCTGGTTCAGTCCTGGGATCAGGTCTAAACCAGGACTATCCAAGGACTAAACCAGGGTATTAAACCAGGACTAACCCAGGATAGTATCAGGTCTAAACCAGGACTATCGAAGGACTAAACCAGGTCTAAACCAGGGTACTAAACCAGGACTAACCCAGGATAATATCAGGTCTAAGCCAGGACTATCCAAGGACTAAACCAGGTCTAAACCAGGGTATTAAACCAGGACTAACCCAGGATAATATCAGGTCTAAACCAGGACTATCGAAGGACTAAACCAGGTCTAAACCAGGGTACTTAACCAGGGCTGACCAAGAATTAAACCAGGCAAGATTAATCAGGTATCAAGACTAAACCAGGACAGAAACCTATAGGGACTATGTTAGGTCTAAACCAGGACTAAAGCAGATCTAAACTGGACCACTAAAGGCCTGAAAAACCTCACAAGAACTGCACAAAACTGGGACTAAGATCTAACCCAGGACTAAACCAGGTCTAAACCAGGTCTTCATGGACTAAACCAGGACTAAACCAGCAAATAAAGTGACCACTACAAACTGGAAACACTACATCATACTGAACCAAGACTAAACCAGGACTAAACCAGGTCTAACCCCAAACTAAACCAGGACTAAACCAGGTCTAACCCTAAACTAAACCAGGACTAAATCAGGTCTAACCCTAAACTAAACCAGGACTAAATCAGGTCTAACCCCAAACTAAACCAGGACTAAACCAGGTCTAACCCCAAACTAAACCAGTTCAGTCCTGGGATCAGTCCTGGTTTAGTCCTGTTTTAGTCCTGGTTCAGTCCGACATCGCAGTTTAAGTCACGGAAACGGGAAATGTCCGTTATCCGTTTTTTTTTCCATTATTCGTTTAAACACAAAATTGAAAACTTAAAAAAAAAAAAAACTATCTTTTTTTTTTTTTTTTTTTTTTCATTTTGGTTTTGGAGACAAATAATGAAGAAAACTGTTGTCTTTTCATGTTCTTATTTTATTTTGAAATGAAAGGAATTTGTGAAAATGAACGATACACAGATTGTGTAAGAATCTTTCAGCGTTTGGATGGAAATGAAATTCTCTTATTTAAGTTAGATTTAGAACAACTGACACCAACATGCATCCACCCTTCTCTGTCTCTCTCTCTTCCTCCTCAGTTTCTATATTTCTCTCTCTCTTTCTCCTCCTTCTCTCTATTAACCTCTCTCTCTCTTTCCTCAGTCCCATGTTTCTCTCTTTCCTACTCTCTTTCTCCTGCTGCATTCTCGCTCTCCTCACACCTCCTCTCCATCTCTCTCTTCTTTCCCTCTTCACCCCTCTCCTCTCTCCTGCAACCAACCATTTCTCCCTCCTCCTCTCTCTTTTCTTTCCCTTTCACTCCCTCGTCTCCTCTCTCTCTCTCCCCTTCCCTCGCTCCTCTCCCACTGAACCCTTTTCTCTCTCTCCTACTCTCTCATTCTCGCTGCTGTGGCATTCTCTCTCTTTCCTCCTCCTCCATCTCTCCTCTTCCTTCTCTCTCTCTCTCCTACCCCCTCTTTCTCTCTCTGCTGCACCATTCTCTCTCTCTCTGCTCTTCCTTCTCTCTCCCCCTCGCTCCTCTCCCCTTTCTCTCACTCCTACCGCCTCTTTCTCTCTCTGCTGTCCCATTCTCTCTTTGTCCTCCTCTTCCCCATCTCTCCTCTTCTTTTTCTCTCTCCTAGCTCCTCTTCCCCTCCTTCTCTCTTTCTCCCCAGTCTCTATATTTCTCTTTCTTCATCTGTCTCTTTTCTGTTCCACTTTCTCTCTCTCCCTCTCCTCACTCTCATGTTTCTCTCTTTCCTACCTCTCTCTCGTCGCTCTTTCTCCTGCCGCATTCTCGCTCTCCTCTCCATCTCTCTCTTCTTTCTCTCTCCTCCCTCCTCTCCATCTTTCTCCTCTTTGTCCCGCAACCACCGATTTCTCTCTCCTCCTCTCTCTTTTCTTTCTTCTTCTCCTCTTTCCCTTTCACTCCCTCGTCTCCTCCTCTCTCTCTCCTTCCCTCACTTCTCTCCCACTGAACCCTTTTCTCTCTCTCCTACTCTCTCGTTTTCTCTGCTGTTCTTTCCTCCTCCTCAATCTCTCCTCTTCCTTCTCTGTCTCTCCTTCCCCTTCTTTCTCTCTCTCTTAACTGTCCCATTCTCTCTTTGTCCTCCTCTTCCCCATCTGTCCTCTTCTTTTTCTCTCTCCTAGCTCCTCTTCCCCCCTTCTCTCTCTTTCTCCCCAGTCTCTGTATTTCTCTTTCTTCATCTGCCTCTTTTCCATTCCACCTTCTCTCTCTTCCTTTCCTCACTCTTATGTTCCTCTCTTTCCTACCTCTCTCTCGTCGCTCTTTCTCCTGCCGCATTCTCGCTCTCCTCCCACCTTCTCTCCACTTCTCCCTCTTCCTCTCTCTTTTCCCCTCCCTGTCGCTCCCAATCACTCACTCACTCCCCCTTCTCTCTCTCTCTCTCTCTCCCCCTCCCTCTGTCATTCTCCCACTGAACCCCTTCTCTCTCTCCTACTCTCGTTCTCTCTGCTGTTCCAATCCTCTCTCTTTCCTCCTCCTCAATCTCTCCTCTTCCTTCTCCCCCTCTCTCCCCCTCGTTCCTCTCCAACTGAACCCCTTTCTCTCTCTGCTGTCCCATTCTGTCTCTCTCCTCCATCTCTCCTCTTTCTTCTCTCTCTCTCTGCCCTCTCCCTCCCTCGCTCCTCTCCCACTGAACTCTCTTCTCTCTCTCCTACCTCCTCTTTCTCCCTCCCCCTCTTTCCCTCTCTGCTGTCACATTCTCTGTTTCTCCTCCTCCTCCTCATGTCTCCTCCTCTCTCCTTTATCGCTCTGCCTCTCTTTCTTTCTCTCCTCTCTGTTATGAGTGACTCTTCTTTCATCTGACTTGTGTCTTCACTCAAAGTCCAGAGCTTCAGAAGACACTCGCATCACTCCACCACCGTTCTGAACTTTCATCTGAAAAAAATCTGTTCTTCTTTTATCTCTCACATACACACACACACTATTTTAACTTAAGAATCCTTTTTGTGTTTTGTTTTTTCACAAGAAAGTTGAATCAGACCAAACCAGGATACCTTTCAAGAGCTGTGTCCAATCAGGTCTAACCCAGGACTAAATCAGGTCTAAGAAAGGGTCCTAAACCAGGTGTAAACCAGGACTAATCCAAGGCTAAACCAGGTCTAAACAAGGGTACTACACCAGGACTACCCAAGGACAATATCAGGACTAAACCAGGACTATCCAAGAACTAAACCAGGGTACTCCACCAGGACTAACCCAGGACAATATCAGGACTAAACCAGGGTACTAAACCAGGACTATCCAAGGACTTAATCAAGACTAACAAGGACTAAAACAGATCCAAACTATAGTACTAAACCAGAAGTAACCAAGGACTAAACCAGGACTAAACCAGGGTACTAAACCAGAACCAAGCAAAGGCTAAACCAGATGTAAATAAGTGTACTAAACCAGGACTAACCCAGGACAATATCAGATCTAAACCAGGGTACTAAACCAGGACTAACCAAGAATTAAACCAGGCAAGATTAATCTGGCTATAACCAAGGACTAAACCAGGACCAATGTCTGAATTAGGGACTACATGAGGTCTAAACCAAGACTAAAGCAGATCTAAAATGGACCACTACAGGCCTGAAAAAACTCACAAGAACTGCACAAGACTGGGACTAAGATCTAACCCAGGACTAAACCAGGTCTAAACCAGATCTAAACCAGGAGTAACCAAGGACTAAACCAGGACTAAACCAGGACTAACCAAGGACTAAACCAGGACAAACCCAGGATAATATCAGGTCTAAACCAGGACTAACCAAGGACTAAACCAGGTCTAAACCAGGGTACTAAACCAGGAATTAAACCAGGCAAGATTAATCAGGTATCAAGACTAAACCAGGACAGAAACCTATAGGGACTATGTTAGGTCTAAACCAGGACTAAAGCAGATCTAACGTGGACCATTACAGGCCTGAAACCTGACGAACTGCACAAAAATGGGACTAAGATGTAACCCAGGACTAAACCAGGTCTAAACCAGATCTCCACGGACTAAACCAGGACTAAACCAGGTCTAACCCCAAACTAAACCAGGATTAAACCAGGTCTAACCCCAAACTAAACCAGGACTAAACCAGGTCTAAACCAGGTCTAAACCCAAAACTAAACCAGGAACTAAACCAGGTCTCCAAACTAACCAGGACTAAACAGGTCTCTAAAACCAGTCTAAACCAAACTAAACCAGGACTAAACCAGGTCTACCCCAAACTAAACCAGGACTAAACCAGGTCTACCCCAAACTAAACCAGGACTAAACCAGGTCTAAACCAAAACTAAACCAGGACTAAACCAGGTCTACCCCCAAACTAAACCAGGTCTAACCCAAACTAAACCAGGACTAAACCAGGTCTAAACCAAAACTAAACCAGGACTAAACCAGGTCTACCCCCAAACTAAACCAGGACTAAACCAGGTCTAACCCCCAAAACCAGGTCTAAACCAAAACTAAACCAGGACTAAACCAGGTCTACCCCCAAACTAAACCAGGACTAAACCAGGTCTAAACTAAACAGGACTAAACAGGTCTAAACCAAACTAAACCAGGACTAAACCAGGTCTAAACCCCAACTAAACCAGGTCTAACCCCAAACTAAACCAGGACTAAACCAGGTCTAAACCAAAACTAAACCAGGACTAAACCAGGTCTACCCCCAAACTAAACCAGGTCTAACCCCAAACTAAACCAGGTCTAAACTAAACCAGGACTAAACCCAAAACTAAACCAGGACTAAACCAGGTCTAAACCAAACTAAACCAGGACTAAACCAGGTCTAAACCAAAACTAAACCAGGACTAAACCAGGTCTAACCCCAAACTAAACCAGGACTAAACCAGGTCTAACCCCAAACTAAACCAGGACTAAACCAGGTCTAACCCCAAACTAAACCAGGACTAAACCAGGTCTAAACCAGGACCATACAGGGCGCACAAGAGGTTCAAGACGTGGAGTTTTATTGACAGCAAATAGTTATATAATGTAATCTTATCCATTTTTTGTTGGAATTACAACATTTTTCCAAACTACCTTTTAAAACGCCCATATTACTCCATCTTCTGATCCATGTTCTAATGTTGTGTCCTCATCACAATCAGACCTAGAGTTGAGTTTTGTTTACATGTTTAGGAAATCCTGCATATTTAGGCTCAGTTCTTCTCTGAAAAAGAAAACCCTGTTCCACCTTGCGATGTCATGTGATAATACAGGAAGTTCTCCACTGTGTTTTTAAACTGCATTTACCTTCATTAGAATCATTTGGATGAATTCAACCCTGGAATTGCTAATCTCTTCTGAACTAAAGGTAAAATGTAGGCGTTAACTTGAAAACTACAAGTTGGAACAGAGCATTTTGAGCTTTAGGTCTGTTTTTTTTACGAGGAAACAACATCAAAACTTAGCCCAAAGTTCACAATAGACTATGTTGGACAATATAGGACCTTTAATCTATTATTTCAAAACACGCTGTCTGCTCATATACATATAACTACCCAGTATCAGGCCCAGTGAAGTACTATCTGTGCATTTACTTCACCTTTCAAAAGTTCTAATGGTTACTGATGTATTTTATATTAACTTTCCGTCTTCTCGTCTGAACAGTCTGTGCTGGAGCCACTGAAATGTTCCGTGGGTTTCTCTGACGTCAATGCGCTCTCTCAGCTTTGTGCGAAACGATATTGGTTCTCTTCTCATTCTGTCCATTCGCGGTGTGCTTGAGCAATACACTTCCTGAATGAGAGGTTCTCTTTGAATGCAGGGCTCTTGTTGCCTTTCTGTGTATGGGACAGTTGGATAAAAAAGCAGATCTTTTTCAGAGCAGACGTCTTTTCACTGCTCGTGTCGAGCTCTCCACTGCAGCTTTTTGATTCACAAATGATTTTGCAGTTTTGAATTCAAACAGTTCTCCTGCTGTCGGAGCTATAAAATAATTATCTAAAGCTAAATTACACACATTTGAATATCAAGTTTAAAGGGCCCATGTTACACTACAGTACACGACAGTTTTTGTGACTGGCGCCCCCCTGTGGCACCTGGAATTCCCAGTGGTCTCCCATCCAAGTACTAACCAGCAGGGGTGGCAAGGTTCATGAAAAAAACAAACCGTTCGGTTCGCTTGTCACGGTTGTGTGACACACAAGTACAGTACACACACGTACGTGTGTGTACTGTACGGTCTCCAGGGTTCCTGGCTTGCACATTGTAGCCTCGTGCCCGTATGTGACCTGTTTTGCTTTGGCGCAAAAGAAGGTTGGTGGTGTGATTCTGGCTCCCACAGACAAATGCTGTCTTTGTGTCTTTAGGCAAGACATTTAATCCACCTTGCCCCCAGTGTCTGTGTACATTGATGTGAGAATGTGTGTGTGAATGGGTCCTTGTTGTAAAGCACTTTGAGCACCTTGAAGGTGGAAAACCACTATAGAAAAATGTGACTATTTCAACCATGGAACAAAACTACCACTTCATTACATCACAAGGTGGAGCAAACCATTTTGAGTTTTGGAGATACAGACAGCCGAATAATGCAGCATTACTCAATGTCATGTAGTGTGAATGAAAGGGAACATAACTTCAAACATGTTTTTGAAGAGGTAACTATGGCTACGTTCAGACTGCAGGGCTTAATGCTCAATTCCGATTTTTTTGTGAAATCCGATGTTTTTACGAGGTTGTTCACATTTCCAATTAAATGCGACTTGTATGTGATCCCCTGTGTGAACGTTAAAGTGTCCCGCATGTGCACTGGAGGACACGATGACGTCAACCACAGTGAGCGTGCTCTGTGTTTACGGAAGTTGTCCAAACATGGACGCAGCATTGAGCACCTGAGGATTTTAAAGTTCCTCTCGTACCGGAGCCAGAACATGAACAACTTACTTGTTTTAAGGAGGAGATTGAGAAGGAGAAGGACGAGGTTTTTGGCCGTGGTGTTTTGTGGGACAGCGGCAGCGACGTCCATTGAAAGGAACGTGTGGATGTGGAGACGAAGCCAAGAGTGGTGAGTGGTGATGTGCTTCACTTCAGTGACACAGAGTTCATTAACAATTTTCGCCTACTTCAGCTCAGAATAGTGACGTTTGTGTCTTGTTGATAACGTGTAGGTCGAATGAATGCACTTTGGCCGTTCAGACTGAAGTCGCATGTCAAAAGATCAGATATGTATCGGTTTCAGGAGCACATATCCAAGTGGCCTGGGTCGCATATGAAAAAATCGGATCTGTGTCGTTCAGACTGACATTAAAAGATCATAAACAGGTCACATAGGGGCCAAAAAATCGGATTTGGGTCACTTCAGGCTGCAGTCTGAACACAGTCTATGCTGTGGCCATATGAGCTCGTCAAAACCTGATCTCGTCACGTCTCTGAAGATGAGCAAACCTGGGCCTGGATGGTTCAGAAAGTGTTGTTGTGTCCTTAGGCAGGACACCCACATTGCCCCTTGTGAAAGAGGTGTGTGTGTGGGTGCTGATGGTGGTCAGAGGGGCCAATTAGCAGCCTCACTTCTATCAGTTTGCCCCAGGGCAGCTGTGGCTACACTAGTACTTCACCACCGATGAGTGTGGAGTGAATGAATAATGTTAAAAACACTTTGGGGGTTTTGAAAGTTGCTGTATAAATCCAGTGATTCATTACTTCTAAAATGGCTTAAAACTCACCAGAATTTATTTCCCACAATATATGAGTTTTAAAGTATCACTTTTCTGATGATGAAGTGTTTTGGTGTTGTTGTTTTAAATGAAAATTTCACATTTAACGTCTCATCTCTCTAAGTTAATATCATACTTATAAACACTGTCCAGGCCAAATATGAGTCAGGTTTGTGGAGATGCAAGCTCACTCACAGTAAGGATGAGTCAATTTTATGGCCAAAAAAAAAAAAAAAAAAAAAAAGTTACATACTGTGGCTTTAGGTAAATTATGTAATTGCAACTAATATAAACTATACTATTTCTGCCTAAACTTATGAAATTAAATGAAAGTAAATGCAAGAATGGACAGATAATGGGTAAGCCCTCCTCTTTTTCCTCATTATATTGTATTGAATCCAGACTGTGTGTAGTTTCAGTCTCTCCGTCACTCTTTCATCATCCCTCTCTTTTTGGGGACACTTTTTTTCCTGGTTCTGTCTGCTCTCTCTCACATGCACCCCGGGGAATCCACTACTCCAATTATCCTTTCACATTTAGCATCTCTTATTTGTCCAATTTTGTAGAGCTCCTCCCAAATGTCTCCTAAAATGAAAGAACATGTAGAAAAAAACTAACAAACACATAAAACACATAAAACCAGGTAATTTCTAGATATGACATTTGGTCTAACATAGTGTGGCTATGTTCATACTTTGATACTAGTTGAATTCTTCCGTAAACTTTGTTTGGTTCAGTTCATTTCCAGTACTTGAAAACTACAGCTTCATGACATCACAAGGTGGAGCAGAGCATTTTGAGCTTTGGGGATGTAGACTGACTGATAATAAATAAAGGACTCAGACATGTGTGAATGAAACAAAAGAAAACTCCAGGTCTGTTTCTGAGGACGTAACAACATTCTAACATGACTTAAAGCTCACAAGAGTCCATTTTGTGTAACATAAGACCTTTAAAGTGACGTAAAGTGATGTCATTTAAGATATGGATTAAAACAAAAAAAGTTAGACATAATATTATTAGGAATTGGATCTCAGTAAATACCTAGTATTGAATGTACAATAGCAGAGTAGCTGTTTATACACGACACTAGGCCCAATTTAATATAAAACATGATTGTGTGTCATATATATAGTAGGGGGTCCCTGCTCCAGCTCTACATCAGTTTGGGAGTCCCTGGCCTGAAAAACATCGAAGACTCATGTGTTAAATAAAGGCCTCATCCACACTAGTTTGTATTTGAGTTGTTTTTGTTGTGGATGCAGTGTTTGTTCACACTAATCCGATGGAAAACGGCTCCAGAGACAGAACGATCTGGTGCCGCCAGTTCCCACGAATTCATCTGAGTACAGATCTGATCTGACACTGTGTGAACACCTGAAAACACTGATACGGTGTAGGAGCTCTAGTTGCAACCTAACCTGCGAGGGCTGAATATGACACTAATCCCACATCCAATATCCTCACAAGTGTTGGACAAAGGTCATTTTTACCACATAACCATAAAAAACAAGTGAAATGATGATTGTTTCTTTAAACTCGATTGCTGTGTTGTGTGTATGAGAGTGAGAAAGAAAGTTATCACAATGTGTGTGTGTGTGTGTGTGTGTGTGTTGAGCAGCATGGGGGTAAACACAGTAATGCAAATATTGCATTACAGCCTTAAATAAGTATGAGACATACCACTGTTCCACTGATCTCACAGTGAACGTACAGGCTGTAAAAACATTTTTACTCTGCAAAATTTCAATTATTACAAAGGTCTATATTGACTTGTAAAAAGCAGCTATACGCTTATGTTTTGTTCACATGCCTCAACTGACAAGAAGTCATATTGTGTGGGACTAGCAGCTGTTTAGCTCAAGTGGTAAGTCCCTGTTCTTTCACATGGGTAACATGGGTTCAAATCCCCACTCTAACTGGGCTTTTTTAAAACTGCAACATATAATTAAACAATACAAACACTACATGGAACATACAAAGAAAATGTAGTTTATCATGCACATTACCTGTAAATGTCATGCAAAATGCTCACTTTATCTTTACTGGTTTTTCATAATATAGTTGTATGAGAAAAAAGCAAAAGGGGAAACACTTTCAGGAGTAAACCACACATGACACATATTAACCTTATACTGCATAAAGATTTACTACCAAGACAGTGGTAAATTCTTATATATTTTTTCCATATGGGGCAGAACACCCTTCTGTCACAGAAAGAACACATATATTCCACTGAGTCGTGTCCTTTAGTCCGACAGAAGCACAAGGAGCGAGCTGTTTTTTTGAGCACTTAGGCTGCGTTCAGACTGCAGCCTGAAGTGACCCAAATTTGACTTTTTTTTTGGCCTCTATGTGACCTGTATGTGATCTTTTAATGACAGTCTGAACAACACAGATCTGATTTTTTCAAATGAGACCCAGGCCACTTCGATATGTGGTCCTGAAATCGATACATATCTGATCCCGAACGGTCAAAGCGCATTCATCCACCTACACTTTATCAACAAGCCACAAACGTCACTATTCTGCACTGAAGTAGGAAAACTGTTAATGAACTCTGTGTCACTGAAGCGAAGCACATCACCACTCACCACTCTTGGCTACGTCTCCACATCCACACGTTCCTTTCAACGGACTGCCACGGCCAAAAACCTTCTCCTTCTCAATCTCCTCCTTAAAACAAGTAAGTTGTTCATGTTCTGGCTCCGGTACGAGAGGAACTTTAAAATCTCCAGGTGCTCAATGCTGCATCCATGCACGCTCGCTGCGGTTGACATCATCGTGTCTCCAGTGCACATGTGGGACACTTTCGGGCCTGTTAAACGTTCACACTGGAGTCACATACAAGTCGCATTTAATTGGAAATGTGAACGACCTCGCAAAAACATCGGATTTCACAAAAAAAATCAGAATTGAGCGTTAAGCCCTGCAGTCTGAACGTAGCCTTAGTTTATGCAAATCAGCCATGTGGTTTTAAGTTTAATTTCTGTAAAACGTAAACAAATATGCTCAAAGCTGTGTGGATAGGGAAGACTTGCGGACACAGAAACGACATGTCTGGATGCAAATAGTTTCCGATATGGCGATGCAGTGATACGGTGATTCATTTCAGTGTAAACATAACACTGTGGAACATTCCAGGCAAAGAAATAACATCTCCAAATTACATAATGCACTTTTAAATCTTTAACTACTAAGCACTGTCACAAACCAACACATATAGTCTCTCTGCTCTTTCGTCAGAACAGTCCAAATATATCAGTAAGTCTTTCTCTTTGTCTTGATTTTTTTCTTAAAGTACATTTTCAGAGGCTCCATTTTGTTTTCAGTCTTGTGTTTTACAGAGAGTTGTTGTTGTTCAGAGTCTAAAGTGCAGTTTTCGGTGTCAGACGGTGAAAATGTGGAACCAGGGCGCCAGATTGGGAGAAATTACTCAACTTTTGTGAGTGGCAGAGGTAAACGAAGGAGCTCTTTCACCGACTCTGAGCCATCCAGGATCAAATGGTCCTGATGGAGGCTGCACGCCGCCGCGAAAGCACAAATAATGAAGGAACGAGAGAAGGGAGAAAAGGAGGGAGAGAGACAGAGAGACAAATAATGACTGGAGGGAGAGAAGAAGAGAAGCAGAGAGAGAGAGGAAAGACAAAGACTGAACATGGAGAAGGAAGAAAAGGAGAGAGAGGAAGACACATAATGACTGAAGGGAGAGAAGAGAGAGAAAGAGAAACAGAGAGAGTGAAATAATGACTAAAGGGAAAGAAGAGAGAGAGACAAATAATGACTGAAAGAAAAGAAAGTTGATAGAGAGAAACAGAGAGCGAGACAAGCAGCGACTAAAGGGAGAGAAAAAGAGAAAAATGGAGAGAGAGAGAAACAAATAATGACTGAAAGGAAAGGAGAGAGAGAGAAATAATAATGGAAGGAGGAGAAGAAAAGAGAGAAAGCGAGGGGAAATAGAGAGAGAGAGACAAATAATAACTGAAGGGAATGACAGAGAGAGAGAGAGAGATACAGATAGGAAGAGAGAGAGAGAATGACTGAAAGGAGAGAAGAATAGAGACAGAGATAGAGAGAGAGAAACAAATAATGACTGAAATGAGAGAGGAGGAGATAGAGAAAGAGAGAGGGACAGAGAAAGAGAGACAAATCATGACTGAAGTGAGAGAAGAGAGAGAGAGAAATAGAGACATAACTGAAGGGAAGGTCAGAGAGAGAGATAAAGATAGAGGGATATTGAGAGAAATAATGACTGAAAGGAGAGAAGAAGAGAGAGAGAGGGATAGAGAGAGAGACAAATGACTGAAGAGAAAGCAAGAGGGAGAGAAAGAGACAAATAATGACTGAAAGGAGAGAAGTAGAGCTAAAGAAAGAGAGAGGGATAGAGAAAGAGAGACAAAAATAATAACTGAAGAGAGAGACAAATACTCATTGAAGGGAGAGAAGGAGAGAGAGAAAAAGAGATAGAGAGAGATGAGGAAAAGAGAGAGAGAAAAGAGAGGATAGAGAGAGACAAATAATGACTGAACAGAGAGAAGAAGAGAGAGAGAAAGAGAGGGCAGAGAGAGAGAAAGACAAATAATGACTGAAGGGAGAGAAGAGAAGGAAAGAGAGAGAAATAGAGAGAGAGTGAAATAAAGACTGAAGGAAGGGAAGAGAGATAGAGAGAAACAGAGAGAGAGAAATAATGACAGAGAGAAGAAGAGAGAGAAATAGAGAGAGAAAAATAATGACTGAAAGAAAAGAAGAGAGAGAAAGAGAAACAGAGAGAGAGAGTGAAATACTGACTAAAGGGAAAGAAGAGAAAGAGAAGATAGATAGAGAGAAAACAGAAAGCAGGACAAGCAATGTCTAAAGGGAGAGAAAAAGAGACAGAAATAGAGAGAGAGAGAGACAAATAATGACTGAAAGGAAAGAAGAGAGAGATAAAGAGAAATAGAGAGAGAGACAAATAATGATGGAAGGAAGAGAGAGAAAGAGAGGGGAAATAGAGAGAGACAGATAATAACTGAAAGGAAGGACAAAGTAAGAGATGGAGATAGGGAGAGAGAGCGAAATAATGACTGAAGGGAGAAAAGAAGTGAGAGAAAAAGAGTGAGAGACAAATAATAATTGAAGGTAGAGACAGAGAGAAGGATAGAGAGAGAAAGAGCTAGAGAAAGGGATAGAGAGAGAGGGACAAATAAGAGGAGAGAGAGGGATAGCAAGGCAGACTGAGAGAGAGAGAGAGAGAGTGAAGGGGGATAGAGAGATAGAGACAATTAGTGACTGAAAAGAGTGAAGGAGAGCTAAAGAAAGAGAGAGAGGTATAGGGAAAGAGAGAAACAATAATGACTGAAGGGAGAGAAGGAAAGAGAGCAACGACAAGGACAATAAAAGGGAAAGAGAGAAGAAGGAACGAAAGATAAGCAAGACAGAGGGAAGGAGAGAGACAGGGAGGCCAACGAGGGAAAAGGAGACGAAGGGGAGGAGAGATGGAGAAGAAGAGAGGAGAGAGGGAATGGTAAGGGGGGGGGAGAGAGAGCGATGGGGATGTACAGAGATGGAAGAGAAGAGACAGAGAGAGAGAGAAGAGGAAAGACGAGTATAAATAGTCAGAGAAGAAAGAAGAGAGAAAGAGAAAGAGAGGAGGAGGCAAAGATTGAGGGAAAGAGAGAGAGATTAAGAGGAGTATAATTTATTGCTTTAAAGACATGTTTGGAAAAATAGGGCAGATGGTTTTTTGACTTTGAAAAGATTTTTAGTCATAAATCAGGGGAGCTGCTCTTTTTTTTTTTTTTTTCTTTTTTCTTTTGTTGTTTTTGATTGGAGCTTTCAATACAAAATCAGTCTATTTTTACAGCCGTTTGCGCTTAAAGAAGAGATATTATGCAAATGTACCTTTTTTTTTAAGCTTTCTACCGTGTTATAATGTTGTTTCCTCATCAAAAACATGCTTTGAGATGTCATTCATGTTTGGGTAATTTAGCGATCTCTCCACGGCCCTATTATCAGTAAGTCAACCATGCTCCCACGCGACAAATCTCCATAAATATACAAAAACGTGACGCAAAACAATATACTACCACTTCACAAAGCTGATGAATGTGCAGGAGTGTCATTAGCGGGATGAAGGAGAGGGACAGCGGGTCTGAAGGGGGACTAACTTAGCGCAGTGAGCAAAGGGAGCAGAGACTCAGAGCACCAAAAATGAAACTGAAACTAATTTAACATTTTAATACGTTGTTTTTGGTGAATATAGCACTTTGAAAGCAATAAAAGGTAACATGGTGATCTGACTCCATTCTCTCAGGCTCTCTCTCGCTCGTCTGTAAATTCTGATCTGACTGTTGCCTTTAAACGTTTACTGTGACGGGACAGTCGGCTTCCACATACACAGCAGCAAAAAAAAAAACAAAAAAAAACAAAAAAAAAAAACTTGTACTAACTCCCACACTTTTCTAACATTACTGACTGATTGTACTATACATGTATTGTGCTGCTGTGGATGTACTGTATTGATTGTGTGTAATTGTTTTTGATTATTTTGTTGAATTTTGTTGTTCATCTTGTTGTATTCTCTGATTATCTTTGAACTCTGTTTTATTTATTTATTATTATTATTATTATTATTATTTTTGGCAACACTTTATAATAACTACACATTATTAAGCCTTAATAAAGCATGAACAAAGACTTAATTAATAATGATTCACTCTTAGTAAATGCTTAATAAAGTATAATTCGTCTTCACTTTAGAAAAGCTCTCAAAAAGACTTAACTAACACATAACAGCTGCCTGAATGATCATTGCATTGTATTATTAGTAAATCATTCTCTCATAGTTTACTAATGATTAATAAATGCTCAAATGGTTAGTTCATGAGTAATTAAGTATGAAATAATTATGAGTAACTATTTACAGCACAGGCAAAATTAAGTGCAAGTGCTAATTCAGGTAGTAATTAAGTAGTTACTAAGCGTGAATCGTTATTAATTAAGTCTTTGTTCATGCTTTATTAAGGCTAAATAAGGTGTAGTGATTATAAAGTGTTACCTTTATTATTATTATTTTTTTTTTTTTCAAATTTGTTTTATTATGTGTCAAACAGTCAAGCGTGAGTGAGTGTGTGACTGAGTGTGTGTTTGTGGTTGTGTTGATTTTGTTGTTTTGATGCTTATTTGAATGTATGTTTTCTACTGTCTGCCCTACTGTATCTGTCTTTTGTCGTTGTATTTATAAGGACCCCCTCGAAAACAAGATGGCGAGACATCTCAAGGGGCTTATCCTCCAAACAAATAGATTCAAATTCAAAATTGTGTTTGACTCTTGACATTTTAGAGGATAATAATTAGGGTTGTCCCTGTAGCAATAGGAATTGTTTGTATGTTCTTTAGTTCCTACCCGGACTGATTTAAGTGTTGCACACTGTGAGAAATGTGTGTACTGTGTTGTCAAGGCAGCTGTTGAATAAAAGTTCCCCGTGAGCAGGAGTAATGCTCAACTGTCAAAAAAAAAAAAAAAAAAAAGGAAAAAGGTGAACAGAAGATTAAGTTAGATAAATAATAGTTATGTTAAACAATAAGCTGAAGCCATATTGGTTACACTGTTCAGTAACAAAATATGTGATGTTGAAAAGGAAAAAAAAAAATAATAATGTTAATGCACTGAGAACTTTAATTGAATGTCTGTTTAGCACTATACACTGAGATATGCAATACAACAAAGAACATTTATTTTGTTGAACTATTTACAAAGAATGTTTTCATTATTTAAAAGAAAAGGGATGTAGCAATAGGAATTTCTTGTATGTTCTTTAGTTCCTACCCAGACTGATTTAAGTGTTGCACACTGTGAGAAATGTGTGTACTGTGTTGTCAAGGCAGTTGTTGAATAAAAGTTCCCCGTGAGCAGGGGTAATGCTCAACTGTCCAGTTTGTAGAGTCATTTGGAGACAGAACAAGCTGAAACAGTCCCGATCTGATCCCGTGACTGCGGATTCGATCCAGACTCAGCCGTTATATAATATACATATATAACACACAGTGCACACAGGACACACAACAGTTTTGTTTTTTGTTTTTATTTTAACTGAGGCGCGGGATTTGCACAGGGGATGTCCAATAAGTGCGACTGTCTGTCCCAGTGCCTGTTGTACCAGTGGCACACTCGCACTGGGACTTTTGGACCGTGCCGTGGCCCATGTTCACACCTGCGCGGCCGATGACGTCATCACATGACTCTGTTTATTTGCATGTTGTGCAACAGATCTGGCACTGTTGGCGGGGGGGTGGGTCCCGCGGCATGAAGTGTCTATTGAGCGGTGGGCCCAATGTTGCGGTGAGCTCCGCTGTGGGTTTGTGGATGTGGTGGCGGTGCAGGGGAGTGTGGGCGGCCAGGGGACAGAGGCTGTGGGGCTTCTGTCATCTCGATTTTATTTCGTAAGATTTATTTTTATTTGGATTTCATAGACGAGCCTAAATGTTTTAAATGCAATGCACATGCCTGCATATAATATCAAATCTACAAAGTGTAGATTGTGCAGAGTCGAGTCTCAGGTCTGATCTGATTCTGGTCTGGTTCCTGTTTTGTCCAGTTCATTAAGTTTACTAAGTTACACATTCCAAGATCAGACTGTGAAAAGTCAAAGATTTTCAACAATGATGGTGAATGGTTAGAAAAGTTTTGGACATTTGATTTTTCACGCTAAGTTCAGCCCAAATACTACACATGAAATCAATACAATCTGATCCCCATACATTCCAGATCTTATTCTTTGCTCTTAGTTCATTTCATAATGTTTTATAGAAGTACCAGATCGGGACTCGGTATTGGCAAATACTCAACATCAAATGACTCGGACTCAGGGGCAAAAAAATTTGATCGGGCCATCCCTAATAATAATACTGATAAATTTGTTAAGTGTACATTTTCGAGCATTGTTTCCCAAAGACGGGGTCGTGATCAATCCGTGTATCATTTGTTCATTCGTTTTTCAATATAAAACCAAAAATAAGAAAACGAAAAAAACAACAGTTTTCTTCGTTATTTGTCTCCAAAACCAAAATGAAAAAACGGATAATGATTCGTTTTTTCAGTTTTCGATTTTGTGTTTAAATGAAGAATGGAAAAAACGGATAACGACCGTTTCCCGTTTACGTGACTTCCGTGACTGCGATGCCGGACTTTTGCACCGCATACGGACTGAATCAGGACTGATCCAGGTCCGAGACCAGACCGAGACCAGAGCGGGACCAGACCAGGACCAGAGCGGGACCAGGGCGGACTCCAAGCTTTGACTCCGAGCCTCCACGGGGTCCGAGCCTCAGCTTCGAGCTCCGGCCCTGTCGTGGGCTCTGAGCCTCCGGTCTGGTCCCGGTCTGGTCCTGGTCTTGTCTCGGTCTCGGTCTCAGGACCCGCTCTGGTCCCGGTCTGGTCCCAGTCTCAGTAGCGCTTTGGTCCCGGTCTGGTCCCGGACCTGGTCCATTTGAACCAAAAGCTCTTAGTTCGATTCATTTTCATTGGTGTGAATGCGTCAGTTGGAGACTTTGCACCACCTCGGAACCAGCCGCGGTTCTTGAGCGCGGAGGACCAGAGCAGCTCTGTCCCGGTCTCAGTCCCGCTCTGGTCTCGGTCTGGTCTCGGACCTGGATCCGTCCTGATTCAGTCCGTATGCGGTGCAAAAATCCGGCATCGCAGTCACGGAAGTCACGTAAACGGGAAACGGCCGTTATCCTGTTTTTTTCCATTCTTCATTTAAACACAAAATCGAAAACTGAAAAAACGAATCGTTATCCGTTTTTTCATTTTGGTTTTGGAGACAAATAACGAAGAAAACTGTTTTTTTCATTTTCTTATTTTTGGTTTTATATTGAAAAACGAATGAACGAATGATACACGGATTGTGATCCTCAGGTGGGTCTCAAGAGATTTTTTTTTGGGTCGCCTTGTCACGATCTGCACGTAGATCTACAAAATACAGCTGTGATCTGTGACCTTATCGCCATTCTGGATCAGCATTTCTTCAGAATATCCTGTCCTCAGTAGGTCCAATATTTTCATGCATATTCCTTTCACTACTACGTATATGTGTGAATTTTCTGGGCTCACAAAAATGAAGTCAAAGCGCAGAAAAAGACTGAATGCTGCGTCTGATGTGCATGTAT
>NW_026571175.1:6517195-6544695 GCF_026225935.1 Boleophthalmus pectinirostris
CGTCAGAACAGTCCAAATATATCAGTAAGTCTTTCTCTTTGTCTTGATTTTTTTCTTAAAGTACATTTTCAGAGGCTCCATTTTGTTTTCAGTCTTGTGTTTTACAGAGAGTTGTTGTTGTTCAGAGTCTAAAGTGCAGTTTTCGGTGTCAGACGGTGAAAATGTGGAACCAGGGCGCCAGATTGGGAGAAATTACTCAACTTTTGTGAGTGGCAGAGGTAAACGAAGGAGCTCTTTCACCGACTCTGAGCCATCCAGGATCAAATGGTCCTGATGGAGGCTGCACGCCGCCGCGAAAGCACAAATAATGAAGGAACGAGAGAAGGGAGAAAAGGAGGGAGAGAGACAGAGAGACAAATAATGACTGGAGGGAGAGAAGAAGAGAAGCAGAGAGAGAGAGAAGACAAAGACTGAACATGGAGAAGGAAGAAAAGGAGAGAGAGGAAGACACATAAGACATAATGACATAATGACTGAGGGGAGAAGAAGAGAGAGAAAGAGAAACAGAGAGAGTGAAATAATGACTAAAGGGAAAGAAGAGAGAGAGAGAGACAAATAATGACTGAAAGAAAAGAAAGTTGATAGAGAGAAACAGAGAGCGAGACAAGCAGCGACTAAAGGGAGAGAAAAAGAGAAAAATGGAGAGAGAGAAACAAATAATGACTGAAACGAAAGGGGAGAGAGAGAAATAATAATGGAAGGAGGAGAAGAAAAGAGAGAAAGCGAGGGGAAATAGAGAGAGAGAGACAAATAATAACTGAAGGGAAGGACAGAGAGAGAGAGAGATACAGATAGGAAGAGAGAGAGAGAATGACTGAAAGGAGAGAAGAATAGAGACAGAGATAGAGAGAGAGAAACAAATAATGACTGAAATGAGAGAAGAGGAGATAGAGAAAGAGAGAGGGACAGAGAAAGAGAGACAAATCATGACTGAAGTGAGAGAAGAGAGAGAGAGAAATAGAGACATAACTGAAGGGAAGGTCAGAGAGAGAGAGATAAGATAGAGGGATATTGAGAGAAATAATGACTGAAAGGAGAGAAGAAGAGAGAGAGGGATAGAGAGAGAGACAAATGACTGAAGAGAAAGCAAGAGGGAGAGAAAGAGACAAATAATGACTGAAAGGAGAGAAGTAGAGCTAAAGAAAGAGAGAGGGATAGAGAAAGAGAGACAAAAATAATAACTGAAGAGAGAGACAAATACTCATTGAAGGGAGAGAAGGAGAGAGAGAAAAAGAGGGATAGAGAGAGACAAATAATGACTGAACAGAGAGAAGAAGAGAGAGAGAAAGAGAGGGGCAGAGAGAGAGAAAGACAAATAATGACTGAAGGGAGAGAAGAGAAGGAAAGAGAGAGAAATAGAGAGAGAGTGAAATAAAGACTGAAGGAAGGGAAGAGAGATAGAGAGAAACAGAGAGAGAGAAATAATGACGGAGAGAAGAAGAGAGAGAAATAGAGAGAGAAAATAATGACTGAAAGAAAAGAAGAGAGAGAAAGAGAAACAGAGAGAGAGAGAGAGTGAAATACTGACTAAAGGGAAAGAAGAGAAAGAGAAGATAGAGAGAAACAGAAAGCAGGACAAGCAATGTCTAAAGGGAGAGAAAAAGAGACAGAAATAGAGAGAGACAAATAATGACTGAAAGGAAAGAAGAGAGAGATAAAGAGAAATAGAGAGAGAGACAAATAATGATGGAAGGAAGAGAGAGAAAGAGAGGGGAAATAGAGAGAGACAGATAATAACTGAAAGGAAGGACAAAGTAAGAGATGGAGATAGGGAGAGAGAGAGCGAAATAATGACTGAAGGGAGAAAAGAAGTGAGAGAAAAAGAGTGAGAGACAAATAATAATTGAAGGTAGAGACAGAGAGAAGGATAGAGAGAGAAAGAGCTAGAGAAAGGGATAGAGAGAGAGGGACAAATAAGAGGAGAGAGAGGGATAGCAAGGCAGACTGAAGAGAGAGAGAGAGAGAGAGTGAAGGGGGATAGAGAGATAGAGACAATTAGTGACTGAAAAGAGTGAAGGAGAGCTAAAGAAAGAGAGAGAGGTATAGGGAAAGAGAGAAACAATAATGACTGAAGGAGAAGAAGGAAAGAGAGCAACGACAAGGACAATAAAAGGGAAAGAGAGAAGAAGGAACGAAAGATAAGCAAGACAGAGGGAAGGAGAGAGACAGGGAGGCCAACGAGGGAAAAGGAGACGAAGGGGAGGAGAGATGGAGAAGAAGAGAGGAGAGAGGGAATGGTAAGGGGGGGGAGAGAGAGCGATGGGGATGTACAGAGATGGAAGAGAAGAGAGAGAGAGAGAGAGAAGAGGAAAGACGAGTATAAATAGTCAGAGAAGAAAGAAGAAAGAGAAAGAGAGGAGGAGGCAAAGATTGAGGGAAAGAGAGAGAGATTAAGATGAGTATAATTTATTGCTTTAAAGACATGTTTGGAAAAATAGGGCAGATGGTTTTTGACTTTGAAAAGATTTTTAGTCATAAATCAGGGGAGCTGCTCTTTTTTTTTTTTTTTTTTTTCTTTTGTTGTTTTTGATTGGAGCTTTCAATACAAAATCAGTCTATTTTTACAGCCGTTTGCGCTTAAAGAAGAGATATTATGCAAATGTACCTTTTTTTTTTAAAGCTTTCTACCGTGTTATAATGTTGTTTCCTCATCAAAAACATGCTTTGAGATGTCATTCATGTTTGGGTAATTTAGCGATCTCTCCACGGCCCTATTATCAGTAAGTCAACCATGCTCCCACGCGACAAATCTCCATAAATATACAAAAACGTGACGCAAAACAATATACTACCACTTCACAAAGCTGATGAATGTGCAGGAGTGTCATTAGCGGGATGAAGGAGAGGGATAGCGGGTCTGAAGGGGGACTAACTTAGCGCAGTGAGCAAAGGGAGCAGAGACTCAGAGCACCAAAAATGAAACTGAAACTAATTTAACATTTTAATACGTTGTTTTTGGTGAATATAGCACTTTGAAAGCAATAAAAGGTAACATGGACTCCATTCTCTCAAGCTCTCTCTCGCTCGTCTGTAAATTCTGATCTGACTGTTGCCTTTAAACGTTTACTGTGACGGGACAGTCGGCTTCCACATACACAGCAGCAAAAAAAAAACAAAAAAAAAAACAAAAAAAAAAAAAACTTGTACTAACTCCCACACTTTTCTAACATTACTGACTGATTGTACTATACATGTATTGTGCTGCTGTGGATGTACTGTATTGATTGTGTGTAATTGTTTTTGATTATTTTGTTGAATTTTGTTGTTCATCTTGTTGTATTCTCTGATTATCTTTGAACTCTGTTTTATTTATTTATTATTATTATTATTATTATTATTATTATTATTATTTTGGCAACACTTTATAATAACTACACATTATTAAGCCTTAATAAAGCATGAACAAAGACTTAATTAATAATGATTCACTCTTAGTAAATGCTTAATAAAGTATAATTAGTCTTCACTTTAGAAAAGCTCTCAAAAAGACTTAACTAACAGATAACAGCTGCCTGAATTATCATTGCATTGTATTATTAATAAATCATTCTCTCATAGTTTACTAATGATTAATAAATGCTCAAATGGTTAGTTCATGAGTAATTAAGTATGAAATAATTATGAGTAACTATTTACAGCACAGGCAAATTAAGTGCAAGTGCTAATTCAGGTAGTAATTAAGTAGTTACTAAGCGTGAATCATTATTAATTAAGTCTTTGTTCATGCTTTATTAAGGCTAAATAAGGTGTAGTGATTATAAAGTGTTACCTTTATTATTATTATTTTATTATTTTTCAAATTTGTTTTATTATGTGTCAAACAGTCAAGCGTGAGTGAGTGTGTGACTGAGTGTGTGTTTGTGGTTGTGTTGATTTTGTTGTTTTGATGCTTATTTGAATGTATGTTTTCTACTGTCTGCCCTACTGTATCTGTCTTTTGTCGTTGTATTTATAAGGACCCCCTCGAAAACAAGATGGCGAGACATCTCAAGGGGCTTATCCTCCAAACAAATAAATTCAAATTCAAAATTGTGTTTGACTCTTGACATTTTAGAGGATAATAATTAGGGTTGTCCCTGTAGCAATAGGAATTGCTTGTATGTTCTTTAGTTCCTACCCGGACTGATTTAAGTGTTGCACACTGTGAGAAATGTGTGTACTGTGTTGTCAAGGCAGTTGTTGAATAAAAGTTCCCCGTGAGCAGGGTAATGCTCAACTGTCAAAAAAAAAAAAAAAAAAGGAAAAAGGTGAACAGAAGATTAAGTTAGATAAATAATAGTTATGTTAAACAATAAGCTGAAGCCATATTGGTTACACTGTTCAGTAACAAAATATGTGATGTTGAAAAGGAAAAAAAAAAAATAATAATGTTAATGCACTGAGAACTTTAATTGAATGTCTGTTTAGCACTATACACTGAGATATGCAATACAACAAAGAACATTTATTTTGTTGAACTATTTACAAAGAATGTTTTCATTATTTTAAAAGAAAAGGGATGTAGCAATAGGAATTTCTTGTATGTTCTTTAGTTCCTACCCAGACTGATTTAAGTGTTGCACACTGTGAGAAATGTGTGTACTGTGTTGTCAAGGCAGTTGTTGAATAAAAGTTCCCCGTGAGCAGGGGTAATGCTCAACTGTCCAGTTTGTAGAGTCATTTGGAGACAGAACAAGCTGAAACAGTCCCGATCTGATCCCGTGACTGCGGATTCGATCCAGACTCAGCCGTTATATAATATACATATATAACACACAGTGCACACAGGACACAACAGTTTTGTTTTTGTTTTTATTTTAACTGAGGCGCGGGATTTGCACAGGGGATGTCCAATAAGTGCGGCTGTCTGTCCCAGTGCCTGTTGTACCAGTGGCACACTCGCACTGGGACTTTTGGACCGTGCCGTGGCCCATGTTCACACCTGCGCGGCCGATGACGTCATCACGACTCTGTTTATTTGCATGTTGTGCAACAGATCTGGCACTGTTGGCGGGGGGTGGGTCCCGCGGCATGAAGTGTCTATTGAGCGGTGGGCCCAATGTTGCGGTGAGCTCCGCTGTGGGTTTGTGGATGTGGTGGTGCAGGGGAGTGTGGGCGGCCAGGGGACAGAGGCTGTGGGGCTTCTGTCATCTCGATTTTATTTCGTAAGATTTATTTTTATTTGGATTTCATAGACGAGCCTAAATGTTTTAAATGCAATGCACATGCCTGCATATAATATCAAATCTACAAAGTGTAGATTGTGCAGAGTCGAGTCTCAGGTCTGATCTGATTCTGGTCTGGTTCCTGTTTTGTCCAGTTCATTAAGTTTACTAAGTTACACATTCCAAGATCAGACTGTGAAAAGTCAAGATTTTCAACAATGATGGTGAATGGTTAGAAAAGTTTTGGACATTTGATTTTTCACGCTAAGTTCAGCCCAAATACTACACATGAAATCAATACAATCTGATCCCCCATACATTCCAGATCTTATTCTTTGCTCTTAGTTCATTTCATAATGTTTTATAGAAGTACCAGATCGGGACTCGGTATTGGCAAATACTCAAAATCAAATGACTCGGACTCAGGGGCAAAAAAATGTGATCGGGCCATCCCTAATAATAATACTGATGAATTTGTTAAGTGTACATTTTCGAGCATTGTTTCATAAAGACGGGGTCGTGATCAATCGGTGTATCATTTGTTCATTCGTTTTTCAATATAAAACCAAAAATAAGAAAACGAAAAAACAACAGTTTTCTTCGTTATTTGTCTCCAAAACCAAAATGAAAAAACGGATAATGATTCGTTTTTTCAGTTTTCGATTTTGTGTTTAAATGAAGAATGGAAAAAACGGATAACGACCGTTTCCCGTTTACGTGACTTCCGTGACTGCGATGCCGGACTTTTGCACCGCATACGGACTGAATCAGGACTGATCCAGGTCCGAGACCAGACCGAGACCAGGGCGGGACCAGAGCGGGACCAGACCGGGACCAGACCGGGACCAGGGTGGACTCCGAGCTTTGACTCCGAGCCTCCACGGGGTCCGAGCCTCAGCTTCGAGCTCCGGCCCTGTCGTGGGCTCTGAGCCTCCGGTCTGGTCCCGGTCTGGTCCTGGTCTTGTCTCGGTCTCGGTCTCAGGCCCGCTCTGGTCCCGGTCTGGTCCCAGTCTCAGTAGCGCTTTGGTCCCGGTCTGGTCCCGGACCTGGTCCATTTGAACCAAAAGCTCTTAGTTCGATTCATTTTCATTGGTGTGAATGCGTCAGTTGGAGACTTTGCACCACCTCGGAACCAGCCGCGGTTCTTGAGCGCGGAGGACCAGAGCAGCTCTGTCCCGGTCTCAGTCCGCGTCTGGTCTGGTCTCGGTCTGGTCTCGGACCTGGATCCGTCCTGATTCAGTCCGTATGCGGTGCAAAAAGTCCTGGCATCGCAGTCACGGAAGTCACGTAAACGGGAAACGGCCGTTATCCGTTTTTTTTCCATTCTTCATTTAAACACAAAATCGAAAAACTGAAAAAACGAATCGTTATCCATTTTTTCATTTTGGTTTTGGAGACAAATAACGAAGAAAACTGTTGTTTTTTCATTTTCTTATTTTTGGTTTTATATTGAAAAACGAATGAACGAATGATACACGGATTGTGATCCTCAGGTGGGTCTCAAGAGATTTTTTTTGGGTCGCCTTGTCACGATCTGCACGTAGATCTACAAAATACAGCTGTGATCTGTGACCTTATCGCCATTCTGGATCAGCATTTCTTCAGAATATCCTGTCCTCAGTAGGTCCAATATTTTTATGCATATTCCTTTCACTACTACGTATATGTGTGAATTTCTGGGCTCACAAAAATGAAGTCAAAGTGCAGAAAAAGACTGAATGCTGCGTCTGATGTACATGTATTGATCTCCTGCACCCGGACTGGAACAAAAACTCAGACAGGCCCAATTATCTTATTAGAAATGTTAAATGTCAAGACATGTTTTGTATCATTTCTAATCTTTTTGTAATGTTTTTATTGACTGCTTTGTTTCAGTATTGCTGGTTCAATTGAATGTTGAAAAGAAAAAGAAATGGGCCACATTTAATGTCCAAATAGGGGACTTATGGATCCGTTTATTGCTGCTTCAATGACTGTTTTACAATTTTTAAAACTTGAGTAATACTAAATACTCATTAATGTACAGTAATGGTCAAATCCACTTTTATTTTGTGGTTTAAGAATAATGTCTATTGACTTGGGTAGCGAGGGCTTGTGACTTTTAAAATATATGTCCCCAGAAAAAAAAAAAAGTTTGGGAAACACTGTTTTAGAGGAAGCTGAATGAATGAATTGGATAGTGGTTATTTTAAGGAGACACTGTTACTGATGAAATGTTGTTGTTAGAGTTGGTCTAATGTATTTCTTTCTTTAATGTATTTTGTGCCTGCCCAAGGACTGAAGATGGAAAGGAGCTCGGAGCTAAATCTGGCACAGAGCGTCTTTTCTTTCTGAGATTAATGTTTTCTGTGCACTGCCCTTGCATTAAAAAGATAAATAAAATCATAAATACATTCACGCTTACGTCACAAAACTGGAAGATGTTTGGAAACATCTTTTGGGCTCTGCTGGCGATATGAATTCAGAAAACTCCGAAAATGACACAGTTTTCTTCATCTAGATGTCATTGTACTCTTTCTTTTTTCCTATATAAATTTGTGTATTATCATTTGTTTAACTTAATAAAAAATAAATAAAAAATAGGTCATTGCAGCGTTCCATTATGTTCGGCAGATCAAAAGTCAAAGATGCGATAGTGCAGGGGTGCTCACACTTTTTCAGCATGTGAGCTACTTACAAAATGACCAAGTCAAAATGATCTACCTAATACAAAGCCAAGCAAACTGCACTGAAACACTCAGTGCCCCTTTTTTGGATGCTCACCCACATTTTGAGAACCCCTTCTTTAAGAGAACTTCCTCTGGCACTTTACACAAAACTATGAAAAAAGTTTTAAAGTTCCAAACTGGAGTTGCATTCTTTTCTGGTTTTGCAGTGATATTTACCAGCCTCTGCACGTTTACCAAACCAAACGCACATCGTGACAAACACAGATGCATTTGTGCACTTTTGTTAGACAAACTTCAGCCAAATGTGGCAGTAGGTCTGTTCTGTAGATCCGCTCTATGCTGTAGACCTGCTTTGTGCCAACACTGGAACACAAATTTAGACTGGTTTTTGCTTCACGTTTGGTCTTGCTCTTCTAATCAGCCGCACTGTGGGAGGGGCTTGTGTTCGCTGTACGCAGGAAGGAGCGAGAGCGTGAAAAGGCGAGGGGCGGCGTGCTGACGTGAGGCAGATGGACAGGTAGGATGTTTAGGAAGTTGAACCTGCCCTGTGATGCACGCTGGTACACGAGGGCACACGCTGTCGCAGACGAGCCGTGCATAGGGAGCGTGTGTGTTTGTGATGTGCCGTAGAGTCTCCGCGGGTTTCAAATGAGCGCACAGGCTGCACTGAGACGCCCCACACGCTCCTGCACCCGCTACAAGTTTATTACCAACAGCAGCGGCCGTAATGAAATATGATCACACTTGTTGAGTGTCAGACCTCGAGTGAGAGACGAGACCGAGTCCAAACGCGAGTCCAAGATGAGTACTAAGACACGGCGATCTACCCACACGACCTTGGCGATCGACTGGTAGATCGCAATCGACGTATTAGGCAGATCAAAAGTCAAAGATGCGATTAGAGTCCCGTCCTCCGTGGAAAGCTCTGGCAGGTTATGAAGACACCGGAAGTCGTCATTCACATGTTTCCAACGTTTTCCATACTCCTTCTCTAATGTATTTTCTCATACTTGACTTCATTAAGTACAGCTTTAATCAAGACAAAGTGCTGCTAATTACACATGGAACAATTAATCAGAATAATCGTACCCAGTCGAATATTAAAACAGTTATTTTAATCATCGTTATCTGGATTATACTGACTCTAAATATACTTGCCAAAAAACCTTTTATAACCAAGACAGCAGCGTTAATACATCAAAATGTCAAATATTCTCTACCCAGAAGTCTGTAGTAAGCATAATTTTGTCTGTCTCTGGTGACAAATGTTTTGAAAATGTCAATATAGAACAGAAATAGATAGAAAATCCGCTGACTTGTCTGCTGCGAAAAGAATCGTTATGAAACCCACAAGTCTGTTCACATCACACTGTTTTCTGGTCTGTGTTATGTTTTCTCATCACAAACATATATGGAGTTTTGTTTCATTCACACATGTTTGACACACAAGTCCTTCTCTCAGGCAGAAAACACTTTTTTTTTTCCAGCTTTTGATGTCATGTGGTAATACAGGAAGTGCTCCATTGTGTTTTGAAACTAGAATCGTTTGGATGATTCTAGTGAAACCCTGGAATTGCCCATCTCTACTAAACTGAAGTTAAAAGGTACTTGTTCATTTGAAAACTACCTCTTCATGACATCACAAGGTGGAACAGAGCATTTTGAGCTTTGGAGATGTAGACAGGTAAGTTTTTGAGTCTTGCCCTTGTACAGATTATATACACAGCGCTTGAGGTCGAAGTATGTTTACTGTGCACTGTCTGCAATTATAAAGTGTTTTATTGTCTGAGAATCAATAAAAACACTGGTCTTTGAGAATTGCAAAAGTAAAATCATCACGGTGAATAATTTGGTGGCCAAACCGATTTGTCAAAGCCTGAATCCGTCAGATCTCAGAAGCTCAGAGGCTGGGTCTGGTTAATACTTGGATGGAGACCACTGGGAGAATCAGGTGCCACAGGGGGGCGCCAGTCACAAAAACTGTTGTTGTGTCCTTCGGCAAGAAACTTCACCCTCATTGCCAAGTATAAAAGTGGTGTGTGCGTGAGTGATGTTGGTAATCAAAGGGACCGATGGCGCTGAATGGCATGGCAGCCGCTCTTCTGTCAGTCTACCCCAGGGCAGCTATGGAGTGAATGAATAATAAACTATAAAGTGTCTTTGTGACAAATGTGTGTGAAAAGTGCTATATAAATAAAATACTTACTTAGGATGCTCTGAATGCATAAGGTATCGTATTTTTCGGATTATAAGGTGCACTTAAAATCCTTTAATTTTCTCAAAAATCAACAGTGCCCCTTATAATCCAGTGCACCTTATGTATTAATTCTGGTGGTGCTTACTGACCTCAAACTGATTTTATGTGGTACATGGTGCTCAAAATCTGTCAAAATGTTTTAGTACGACTTTGGTAAGCTACGAAAACTGCACCGCTTTATGGATTGTTGGAGCATTAAGGCTACCAGAGTCAAGAGACTTGCAAAATGAGTCCAACAGAAGCTGACCGCATCAGTGCACAAGGAAAGAGCTGTTTTTTTCAGAGCTTATAGTTTATTCAAATTGAGCCATGTGATTTTAAGTTTAATTTCTGTAAAACATAAACAAATGTGCACAAAGCTGCATTAAACCCATTATTACTCAATGAATATTTGAGTCTTCCTCGTAGTAAATAAAAAATCCACCCACATTCACATTCATAATACACATTCACCAAGACAGGGAGGCAACACTGGGCGAGTTACGCTACGATCTGCCATTGGATCGTTGAATGCCTGGGCTAAGGGATCTCAAGGTCTCAAGTGCCGTCCGAGCTTTTGCGAAGGCCAGAATCATCACTGAACAGATAAGTAACAGCAACGAGACTCTAGAGGGATCTGGGCTTCATGCCGAATCGGCCAACTGTTAAACTCAGACACTGAAGACAGATAGACTGATAGATTTGTGGAAGTGGAATGAACTGAAAAAGTGAGTGTACTGTTTTGTGTTTCAACTGAGAGTTATTGTGAATGAGTTGAATAAAGTTTGACTTATCTGACTGTTTTGTTTTGCTTGATGCGCCTTATAATCCAGTGTGCCTTATGTATGAAAACAGACGCGAGAATTCAACATCAGTGATATTGTGCCTTATAGTCCTGTGCGTCTTTTTAAGGATTTGCGTGTGATGTGGCAGTCACGTGACTTAATGTTTTGGCAGCCATACAGGAGGTCAAGGTTGGAGTTGATCGGGAAGGTGGTATTCAGTTACTACAATATAATCATGGACACTTTAAAGAGCGCAGACAACATAAAACTGTCCGAAATTGCCAGCTCATTAGATCAGCCGTCATTAGAAAGATATAAAGCGAAAGTCATTCTCCTGGGTTGTGGACAGTGTTGGGGAGTAACAGATTACATGTACCGGAGTTACGTAATCAGAGTACAAATTATGAGTAACTGTATTCGGTTACAGTTACTGTTTCAGTGAGAGGTAATTGGATTACAGTTACTTTGTTGAAATAAATGGATTACACTGAGGTATTTTCCTGTTTTCACATTTTGGACTATTCCCTTTTTTTTTTTTTTTTTTTTTTTTTTTTTTCTCGGTCATTCCACTCATTGCCGGACACTAAACCAGGTCCAAACCAGGTCTAAACCCAAGTCCAATCCAGTTCTGAACCTGGTCTCAACCAGGTCTAAAACCAGGTCTAAAACCAGGTCTAAACCAGGACTAAAGCAGGACTAAAACCAGGTCTAAACTAGGTCTAAACCAGGACTAAACCAGGACTAAAACCAGGTCTAAACTAGGTCTAAACCAGGACTAAAGCAGGACTAAAACCAGGTCTAAACTAGGTCTAAACCAGGACTAAAGCAGGACTAAAACCAGGTCTAAACTAGGTCTAAACTAGGTCTAAACCAAGCCTAAATCAGGTATAAAACAGGATTTAACAGGACTAAACCATGCTGTGCGAACCATGTCTCCTCCTCTTCTATCAATAATATTTTTAATACAGTTAAGTAAAGACTGGGCTTCTTTATTTTCTTTTAGCAGACAAAACATCTTATGTGAAGATTTCCTCGTCTTTGCTACTCGACAGCAAATCAAGTAATCCAAAGTATTCAGATTACGTTACTCACTTGAAGTAATTTAATGGATTACGTTACAAACTACATTTTGGTGTAAGTAATCTGTAATCTGTAGGGGAATACATTTTAAAAGTCACCTTCCCAACACTGGTTGTGGAATAGATCCCTACAGCGCCCTCCAACGCTCGCTCTGTGCCCAACCTCCAATATCCAGATATTTATAACTACTTAAGTCATTTGACATCGTCCTACACCAACCAATAACTGAAAATTGATAAGGGTTCAAAGGCATATAAATATTTTTTAGTAGGATGTGTGAGATCTTTGTTGATCATCAAGACATCACTTCTGTTTCTGATAACAGCCAGGATTAGGGTTAGTAGAATGGGGGTCAAAATCAGAACGTAGCGATCCCGGGCGGTGGAAATTCAGGGGGAGATTCCGTGCCGGCGAAAGTGAAAACCACATAGCTCATCCTTCTTATTTTATTGCACACAAATACTACACATTGGTCCAGATAGATAGTTTTACCTCCAATATGGCGGCATCAACAACAGGTCACGTGCTTTTGTGACGTAGACGCAAAACCTTAATAGTCAAGCAAGTGAGGAATATAACTTTAAACCGCTGCATACTTTTTCAAATGAACTAGCTTTTCACGTTTTAGGAGGTAAAAATCAGATACGGCTCCTTTAACTGCAAAAGTTTGTATCGTTTTATTGATCTAGATTTGTCTCTCATTTCTTCCAGACTTACTTTTCAATGTGGACTTTGGTGTGAAACTAAAAAGCACCAGTTCGGAGCTGTAGAGTTTGTGTTTTCGGCACAAATGAATCCAGCCTTCACCTCGCTGAGACTAAACGAGAAGGCGACGCTTCTGCAGAGGTAATATGAGCTACACTCTGTTCCAGTCTGGATGAAAGCTGTTTATTTCCACTTTTATTTTCCATCATTTTTACATTTGTGATTTTGGGTTTCTCATCAGAGGTGGTGTTTGAGTGGGTGTAGGTGCGTGTAGCTCAGGTGCAGGGTCGGGTTCGAAGCGGTTTTATTTCTGTTCTTTAGTGAGATATGGCCGTCGGGGACCAGAGGGGACGGAGAATGATGTTTGACTGATGTGTCCTCTGCTACAGCTGGGGTCTGACCGTATATGACTGTATATATGACTGTAAAAATAAATCAACATTTCTAACCTGCTAGACGATGCATTACAAATTGGAAGTGAGCATGGACGCGCTTCTGGCTCCATCCACTCTGGCTGTGAGCCTCATTTTTACCTGGTCCCCGAAGGTTTGACCAGGTTTTGCATTCACCCTGTGTGTCTGTGTGTCTGTCCACCCGCGATAATTCTGCCATTTATGGACCGATTGTCACCAAATTTGGTACGTGGGTCAAGCCCCCGTGCCCAATGCTGCAAAAAAAGGTGACGATCCGAGGTTCATTTGAGGTCACGCGGGTCAATTGAAAGGTCACGCCATTATAAAGGACAGGCAGTTTTGGAAAATTCTGAACCATCTGCGGCCTAAAATATTCACCCAGTCATCACACAAGTTGGCACACACATAACCGGGGTACACTGGATGTTACAGGTTGAAACTGGTCAAGGTCAAATATGTGTTTTTGGTCATAACTCCACGAAGGATCGAGCTCGAGCAACAGGAGTGTCTCAAAATCTCAGAAAATACATGATCTATTTATCCAGTCGACAAACTGAATTTTCTCCTCACCATGAATTCTACCTGGACGACTGAGGGATTCTTCACACATTATCTATTTAAAATTCTATGCATTTGTATAGTAAAATATTAATAGTTTTTGAGATAATCACTAATTATAACAGTTCTTTTCTCTTTCAGTGTAGCCATTAAAATTCTAATTGGAACGAAAATAACTTCCATCTCTTCTTTTTCTGGTGATACAAAGAAAAATGATATTTTGGTTCCACACTAGTAAACACAGACATTCTCATGTGTGACCAATATCACACAAATGTTCATGGGCCTGTACACATACACACATTACATTGTGGATATAATGATCATGTAATATGGGCTGGACTCCTCATAAACTGCTTCTGTGGTGATGAACTGACCCCATCGATGCCTCACGGGGACCAGGTTGCTCTCTCTGATTGCGCTTGTTTTGGTCATAAAATGTCCATCTTAATCCACTCTGTGTAATCCTGGTGTTTTTATTTCACCATTTTGTACGCAAATCAAGATATAAACTTTTAATATGAGACTAATCAGGTGTCTTTTTTTCCCCAAGGTCAGTGTATCTACATCTCCAAAGGTCAAACTGCTCTGTTCCAGCTACTTTTTACCTTTTGTTTAGTGCAGATTGGATATTCAAGGGCTGAAATGATCCAAATGATTCTAGTGAAGGTGTATGAACATTAAAATCACAGTGGAGCACTTCCTGTATTACCACATGACATCACAAGGTAGAACAGTGATTTCAGTTTGAGAAAATAACTAATCTGTGAGTGAAACAAACCAAAACTGTGGGGTATGTTTTTGAGGAGGAAACATTACAACATGGATCAGAAAATGTATTGAGGTAAACATATATCCATAAATGCAGTACAGGTTTTTCTATTTAGACACCAGACTTGGTCCTTTTGCGTTGTCCTCATATTGTGGAAATGACAAGTCTCCTCTTAATAAAAGCGAGCAGAGGTGTTTAAAGTGCAGTGAGTGGAGTGGGCTCTGGCAGAGGGCCCTGGTTTACACTGTAGCTCTTGTAGCTGACATGTTTCTCACAGCAGCCTCCTGAGCAGCTCTGTTTAGTCCTGTTCACTCACACTGTCTGTGTCTATGTCTCTGGGAAAACCAGCACTGGATAACTACAAACTGCACTAAATAGTTTTACATTGATGTGACATTGTGATATTCTGTGCCATTTATACTGTAAACCCAAATGTTCAAAGTAATTAAATAGATTAAGTTGTGTATACTCAAAGTTCTACTACCAT
This sequence comes from Boleophthalmus pectinirostris, assembly GCF_026225935.1. Lineage (NCBI taxonomy): Eukaryota > Metazoa > Chordata > Actinopteri > Gobiiformes > Gobiidae > Boleophthalmus > Boleophthalmus pectinirostris. Next base: position 6,532,045 of record NW_026571175.1, read on the forward strand.
AATTATGTCAGGTTGCTGTAACATGTTCTTCTTTTTGAGTAATTTTATCTAATATTATTTGATTAATTATTGTGGGTATAAGGGAGTGTAACTTAAAAACAAAGATGAGGTACAACTTAGTAGAATTAAGTAATTAAACACTTAGAATAACAAAGTCTTGTTATGTCTATTATTTCAAATGGGGATGATTTAAACATAAACTTAATTTATATAGTACATGCTAAAATACAATACAATTTCAAAGCATTTCACCAAATAAGTACTAAAATCTATCATAATAAATAAATTGCAATCACACAACATAAAAATCTGATCGAGGCAAACGGTCTGAAATGCACATGTGACGAAATGCATTATTTTATTTTTTGGTATTATTATTAGTGTATTTATATATATGTATATTATTTATTCCTATTTTAGACCTACTGCTTGGCGGCTACAAGGATCAATTTTTATTTGAAGTGAATCCCTCAGACTCTCCAAAGCAGAAGGTGGCACTAATGCACATCCTATGAGTTTCTAGCCTAGAATTACATACTGAGAAAAAAAAGGACAGAAAAGTTTGAACGTGCAGAACCTTTCAATGTTCTCTGGTACAGTCAAGACTCTGATCCAGAGCAGAGATCTTTGCAGCTGCAACATTTGGACCTGAGACCTGTGAGTGCAAAGTGTTGCTACCTACATCATTTTCATGGGGACACATGCACACACACTCACACACTCACACACACACTAACTACACAAACTATTAGCACACTGCAACACACACACAGACTTACTCACTTTCACTACATTAGGCCTCTCTGGTCAGTTGTTCAGGATGTCAATGACTTTTGACTATTATATTAGTTAAACCCAAGTCATGTTTTAAGTAAACAAACCAAATGAAATTAACAAGTGTGTACTTAATAATAACTAATAAACATTTGATTTTGGTTAACATAAAATGGTGTGGTTGTGTATTTATTTTCTGTGAACTTGGTTTGAACATTCCCAATTATCATAATCATATTAAATGAAAATAATTGAGTTGACATAACAGAAAACTATTAGTCAAATATTTAAGTTGAGCTAAATGAGCATGTTTAATTCAACTGTTATCAAAAAGTACAAGTGGCAAACCTTTAAAGTTCTGGAAGATTGTGACTTTTAAGTTCATCAACTTAAAATAATTGAGGGAACTGATTGCCTCATTGTGTGTTTTTTTGTTTGTTTGTTTGTTTGTTTTTCATTTTTGAGTTCTGGTAACTTATTTGGGTTTACAGTTTATGCATGGGGTTCAGAATGATGAGAAATTATGACAGTTGCCATAGTGATTAACAATTTAAAACAAAATTACATCCTCAAAATGTTGCATATCACAGAGAGCTGAAGTGTGTAGTTAAAAGTTGAGGTGTGTTTTTGCTCATGGTTTATGGTTAATGTCTCTGTCACTCTACACCTTCACTAGAATCATTTGGATCATTTGAGTGATGGAATTGCCAATCTCTACTGAACAAAAGGTAAAATAAGCTGTTAACTTGAGAACGACCTCTGCATGACATCACAAGGTGGAACAGAGCGACATTTTGAGCTTTGGAGATGTAGACAGAGTAAGAATGAATGAAACACAACACAACTCCAGGTCTGTTTGTGATGAGGAAACATTCTAACATGGCTTAAAGCTCACAAGATTCCATTTCACTCCACGGTGGTGTAGACGCTTCTATTTTTCATTTATTACTTATTCAATTTCAGGCATTTTCATTGCCAGTAAAAATACTTGGCTTGGGGGCGTCATCTATTTGTCTCCATGGAGATTGCCAAGTTTATGCCATTTTGTGGAATATTTCAGGCGAAACATCGTCTTGGAAAAAAAGGTTTGAACCCTCCAGCCAAAAACTTTGATATTTCAACTTTAAAGGTCCTATATTACTCAAAACTGACTCTTGTGAGCTTTAAGCCATGTTAGAATGTTGCTACCTGCCTCAAAAACATACCCTTCAATTACAAAACCAATGGAAAACTCCCACTGAGCTCGACAAACCTCCATCGGAAATTAGCACATGAACTTGCAGAACATCTTGAACATCTCATTGCTAACAGAGCTAAATTGTTCTCCCCTTCAGCGAGCTATTTCCAGTGACCGATTGTGTGTTAACCAAAGACCCAGGGAAGCTCTGACAAAAGACGCATTATCCAGAACAATTACCCATAATGCATCTGCAGCGGGCGGGGAATTAGCATGTTGGCTTGGCACCGGGGGCGATGCTAAAGATGTTTGTATGTTTGTTATATTGTAAAACACAGCTGTCCGTCGCGCGCTGTGGAGGAGTCGGCGTGATGGCCAATGTCTTTTCTATCTAATGCACTTACGCCATTTACATGCAAATCACACGCATAATAATAAGACCACATTATCATATGAAGGACAAGCTGCTGTACCCACCAGCACATTTTACCAAACGTGAAATTTATCCAAACACTGGGCTGGTTTAATGGATTTAAAACAGATGTTGTTAAATCACAAAATGGTATTTTGTTTATCTTATCTCAGTAAAATAAACACTCAAAGCTCCATAAAGCTGCTCTTCTACTTTTCCGCTGGAAGGACCAACACTGACTTGTTTCCATGGAGAGGTTATTGCTTTGTCTGTAATGTTCCGCAGTATGGCATTTAACATCTAGAGCAGGGGTGCTCAATACGTCGATCGCGATCTACCAGTCGATCGCCAAGGTCGTGTGGGTAGATCGCCGTGTCTCGTCTCAGACTCGTGTTTGGACTCGGTCTTGTCTCTCACTCTCACACAACAAGTGTGATCATATTTCATTACGGCCGCTGCTGTTGGCAATAAACTTGTAGCGGGTGCAGGAGCGTGTGGGGCGTCTCAGTGCAGCCTGTGCGCTCATTTGAAACCCGCGGAGACTCTACGGCACATCACAAACACACACGCTCCCTATGCACGGCTCGTCTGCAACAGCGTGTGCCCTCGTGTACCAGCGTGCATCACAGGGCAGGTTCAACTTCCTAAACATCCTACCTGTCCATCTGCCTCACGTCAGCACGCCGCCCCTCGCCTTTTCACGCTCTCGCTCCTTCCTGCGTACAGCGAACACAAGCCCCTCCCACAGTGCGCTGATTAGAAGAGCAAGACCAAACGTGAAGCAAAAACCAGTCTAAATTTGTGTTAGTGTTGGCACAAAGCAGGTCTACAGCATAGAGCGGATCTACAGAACAGACCTACTGCCACATTTGGCTGAAGTTTGCCTCACAAAAAGTGCACAAATGCATCTGTGTTTGTCACGATGTGCGTTTGGTTTGGTAAATGTGCAGAGGCTGGTAAATATCACTGCAAAACCAGAAAAGAATGAAACTCAAACTTAAAAAACAGGTTTAAAAATCTTCCTTCAGTTTTTTCATAGTTTTGTGTAAAGTGCCAGAGGAAGTTCTCTTAAAGAAGAGGTTCTCAAACTGTGGGTGAGGGTCCAAAAAAGGGGCACAGAGTGTTTCAGTGCAGTTTGCTTGGCTTTGTATTAGGTAGATCATTTTGACTTGGTCATTTTGTAAGTAGCTCACATGCTGAAAAAGTGTGAGCACCCCTGTGCTAGAGTCTTTTCAGTTTCATGAACTTGGTCTGGAGGCATCATCTGCTTGAAGTCATATTTCAGAGATGAGTGTCATGCTTTAAGCCCAGTTTATAGTCATGCGTCGCTGTCGTGAACCCCCTCCACAGAGTGTCTGCATCGACGGACGTGCATCTCTGAAATTTTGTAACTACAAGTTGAACCGACACAGACAGCAAGACATAGCAACGCAGACAATCGGGATTGTGATTGGTCCTCTACATCCGCTCCACATACACAGGGTTGTTGATTGAAAATGTCATTTTACAAAAAAGTCATGGAATTTTGTAAATTCAATGACAGTTTTGGAAAAGTCATGGAATTTTAGTATCTCTTTCACACAACTACAGCGTTCTGTTAAGTTCTCATGAGGCTATTCTGATTATTTCTGAACATCTGCGCATTTTGTTCAAAAGAGATGACAATAATGTACTGACAGTATTTTGAATGTTAAAAAACTATAATACCAAACCATGAGGTGAGTGGAAAAAGGATTAACATTTCATATTTAGCCCTAAAAGTCTCATCAGTTCTACACATGTAGGTGTTGTAAAGTCATGGAAAAGTCACTTTAGATCAGGAGTCTCCAACCAGTAGCTCTCCACCCTCTTCCAAGTAGCTCACCAAAGGATTTCTGAATGTATGTATTGCACTTAACATATGGCTCTTAATCACTGAAATCTGATTACTATTGTAAATGTGTCATGTTGATGTCTAACTTGTGCACTAATAAATGGATCATGGTTTATGTTTAATACACATCTATCTGTACCCCGTCTAAAGGCTCGCTATAGCTCTTCTACTTTCTCAGTTTCTTGCTGCTGCTAAAATGAGCAGCTCTCTGGCATTTTCGTTTTATAAAAGGTAGCTCACCAGAGGAAAAAGGTTGGCGATCCCTGCTTTAGATCATGAAAAAGTCATAGAAAAGTTTTGAAACTTTGTCAGTGAAAAAGAGTGGAAACCCTGATACATTTCTGATACTCCGCTTTCCCACTTCATTTTGTATACACAAACAGCATTTTAAAATCCTAGCCTCCTAGCTTTGTGAATTATTTTGCGGCGCATAGACCTCGACACAGATCCATAAATCAAAAACAACGGCGGCAGTGTGCGTTGAGTCGACGCAGAACTATAAAACGGCCTTTACTGTGGAATATTTCAGACAAAGCATTAACATTTCCATGGAAAAGTCAAGTCTAAGGAGACAAGCAAGTGGAGGATCAGGCCCAGTAATGACAGAGAACAGGTCAACAAATCTGCAATCTGACACTTACAGTTATAGAGACCTGTCCCCTGCTCAATATAAAACTATAAAGGTTTTAGAATGTTCAGATGCTGAGATGAGTGGCACAAAGTAGTAGTAATAGTGCATCTCAGGAATCGTTTCTCCTGATTGGTTATTAGGGCTTTGACTTGAAACAACTCAGCAACTTCAGTTTTATTTGGCCCATAAAGGCGAGAGTGGAGGAGAAGTTTAGGATGCGTCTTTAGAGTCGACCACAAGGGGCACTGTTCACACACAGAGACTCCATTACACTGACAACAGCTCTCCTCTGGCTCCTGCGTCACTTGAACTCCAGTACATAAAGCTCCGTCTCACATCTCATTATGGTCTCCATCTGAACACATGAGACAGATCGGGCCTGTGGAAAAGCAGGACGCTACATGAAACTTTGTGTTGGTGGAGAATGAAAGACCCGGGTCATGTACTGAAGTGGAAAGTTTAATTTATAGTACCACAGTATTACTTTTTGTTTTGACTCGAAGTAAATAGCGTATTGCATCTTGAGCAAATACAGTTTCATTCTGTTGTCCGGCTGGTGGCAAAGTTCAATTTGTAAGTAGGTAAAAGGACGTGTTTGTGGCTATATTATATTATATTGTATTGCACCCGCTGTTCAAAAAAACAATTCAATGATAAATGATCATATTTATAAAAGCACTTTCTATCTCCAGAGGGACCTCAAGAAACCCAAGAAACCAGTGCTCACCCATTCACACATAAAGTAGCATACTCAGACACTGGGAGTGACTGGGGTCAAGTGTCTTGCCCAAGGACACAATGACAATATTCTCCTATGGGAGATGAGATTGCACCTTGCACCAACCAACAGAACAGTGAACGATCACTGTAGTTGAGCTACTAACACCCAAATGCCAGAAGTACTTTTCACTTGTTATAGGCCCTATTTAGACGCCATGCAGATGACGACTTCTGATGAAGGTATCGACACTGGGCATGTGATAAAACCATAGATTCAATAGGCAAGTTTCATTGTTGACAAAAGCGTGCGTTGCATGCTGGGAATTATTTTGGTCGGTGGCAAGAAACACTAATTGAACATGACAGACGGAGCGAGAAAGCACGTAAAGGGTATTGATCCCGGTTATTTATCCACTCTAACAGCAGAGGACCCAAGACAGTTTGACCAGAAATTGGCCATAAGCATCGATGGACGACAAATCAAACTTTTCAACCCCGACAGAGTCTGGACCAAACCAAATTTCTGTTCAGAATTGCCAACTACCTGGACAAATATTCACTTCAGCGATATCCACAGTTACTTGGTGGAAACTCCTGGGCCATTCACAGCAGAAAAGATGAAAACCTCCAAGAGTCTCGATGTGTTGTTGAACTTGTTGGAGTCCACGGTTTGTTAGGATCTTCTACGTTTGCTCTGCGGATGTTTGAAAGCCGTTTAATTCACCGTTAGTTGTTCTTTTCACTCAGAATATACGAAAAAGACATTTTCCTTCTTCTGTGCTTCTATTTGTGCATCTGATAATGCAGCAGGAATTTACCATTATCGGGGATAAATACACGAGGTTACGCACTGTGTTTGACCTCTATCCTGTTTCTTGCCTCCGACCAAAATATTTCCCAGCATGCAACGCGGGCTTTTAATAACAATGACGTCAGCTGAAACTCGCCTATAGCAGCATCTTCACAAGCTGCCAAAGCTTTCCATGGCGGACGGGACTCTAATCACATCTTCCATGTCACTTACAGGCAGCTGGTTGTAACTGTTGATCTGCTGAACACAACGGAATGCTACAGTGACATTTTCCATTTTCTTCTGCTTATCTACTCTCAGATTTCCTTCACCCTGGACACTTCCTCCAGCTTCTCCAGGGGACCGCAAGGCATTCCCAGGCCAACCGAGAGACATAGTCCCTCCAGCGTGTCCTGGGTCTTCTCCTGGGCCTCCTCCTAGTGGGACATGTCCTGAACACCTCCTGAGGGAGGCACACAGGAGGAAGCATCCATGGAGGAGCTGCTTCTGTGTGCCTGAGCTCCTCACCCTGTCTCTAAGGAAACTCATTTCGGCCACTTGTATCTACGATCTTGTCCTTTCCGTCATTACCCAGAGCTAATGACCATAGATGAGGGGAGGAACGTAGGCTGACAGGTAAATCGAGAGCTTTGCCTTCTGGCTCAGCTCTCTCTTCACCACAACAATCCAATATATATATATATTATTATATATATATTATTATTAGATTATTATTATTATTATTATTATTATTATTATTATTATTATTATTATTATTATTATTTTATTTATTTATTAAGTTAGACAAATTGCACAAACTCACATACACAAATGACTGGGCAATTTATAACAACAAAAAGAAAGAATAAAATGACGTCTAGATGAAGAAAACTGGGACATTTTCTTACTTGTCCCAGATTTTGTCAGAGTTACTATCACCAACAGAGCTCAAAGAAGTCATTATCCACATGTGTCCAAACGTGCTCGTAGTGCAGTGTGTGTGTGTGTGTGTGTGTGTGTGTGTGTGTTTGCTCATTTGTGTTTCGATGTTACTGGATGGATAGAATCTATATTGTAACTAGATGTGGCATAAATGACGGCCATACCATCTTAAGACTTAAGCCTGGTTAGTACTTGGATGGGAGACAGTTGCAAAAACCAGGAGCCACAGTGGGGCAGGAGAAACTGTAATTCATACTATTCCCTTAAGCAACACACTTTACCCACCTTACTAATGTACAGTGATGTATGAAGTAGTCCAATTTTGTTACTTAAATAAAAGTACAGATATAAAGTTTTAAAAAATCTACTTCAGCATTTAAGTTTTGTTTAAAAGAATTTACTTACTAATTTATGCATTTCACTCAAGTTTTGATAATTTCTTAAAATGTAGTGTTACTGATCAAAAATTCATAGAAACTGAACAATTTCTTTATTTTTCTTATGAATTTTGTGTATTTATGTTTGTTTACTCAAAGCCAAAGCTTGAATTAAAAAAAAAATAAATAAAAAAGTTAGGATATTACCAAAAACATGGAAAAATAACTCCTAAAATCAAACGGAAAGCAGTTTTTACTTTTCATGTTTCAGTCCTGTTCAAAAATGTAGTGGAGTAGAAAATAAACATACCTGCTTTCAAATGTAGTGAAGTAAAAGTAGAAAGTATCCTCTTTGAAATGTACTCAAGTAAAGTAGAGATACGTAAAAATTCACTACTTGTACTTCATTGTGTTCAACCACTGCTAATTTCTAATGTATCAGTAATTGTTGGCACCGAGTATGGACTGAACAATGCGATGTGAAGTACTTTGTGTATTTTCAAGCGCACTACTGTATATAAATCGTGCTGTGTACATGTCCTCACCATCTCCGACGAGCTGGAGCAGGGCCAGGTCCAGAGGTCTCTTCCAGCGGGAGTTCTTGTGCAGAGCGATGCCATAACCCGTGGTGGCAAACACCTTCCCCGAGCCGATGGTCATCACCTGGAGGAGACGGAAGAACGAAGCGATCAGACGTTGAACCGTGAGAACATCTTTGAGCTTAGAAAATGCTCGTTTGATAATGTTTTGATAACTTTTTTTTTTTAAGTATAAATGACAAATACAGTTTGTGTCTAAAGGTGCACTAGGAGTAACTTTTCTGCTTGTGTCCTTAGAGATGTTTTTGCTTTGCCTCGAATGTTCCACAGTATTTATGTCGACCGGAAAAAAAACACACACTTCAGCTGCTACTGTTTTTTTTGTCATCTCGGTTTGCTGTTACATGTGGGGATGCGTACCGCTGTTCCCCAGTTTGTATGGCCGGGGGAACAGTCCGAACAAATACTTCTGAACCAGCGGGAGCAGCTCCGGTTCAGGTCGAGCCCAGATGAGCTGGAGCGGGGAGGGGTGTTAGGTGCATCGGCCTGAGAAGCGCTTTCCCCGGGGAAGAAACAACAGCACGGAGGACGGACCGTTTGGAACAAGATATAATTAACTAAATGAGATTTGCGCTTCTGTCCGGATGTTTTGCACCACCTCGGTACCAGCCACAGTCCTGGAGCACGGAGGACAGGAGCAGCCACAGCACATTTTCACTTTCGCCGCAGGTCTTGGTCGCCCCTGTTTGGAACCAGCACATGGAGGACGGAGCCTATGGACCTGTTTGACCAACCCGCTTGGAGGACGGCAAAAGACCAAGGAGGGGCTGCGCGTTATGGTGAGTGCTACTGTGTATTTACAGCTGTTACATGGACTCAGAGATTCCGCTCTGAGCTGATGTGCGGTGAAATGTGTAAAGTTCAAGGCCACATGCTGCTGTTTTATGAGTTCATGATGATAACTTGGGATGAGAACAGCTCGTGGTGTTAACGGGGAACCTCGGTACTTTTCGCAATTACATGTGGGTCCGGTCAAGCCGTAACGGAGGGAAACAGGGGCAGATTTTTTACATTCAAATAGTTCTTATTCAGAAACTAGAGGGACTATTGAAATAAGTAAAGTATCAGAATGTAGGAAAGAGTTACACTCCAACGGGGTCAAGTTAAACCTGTGAGATTCTTTCAAGTTGTTGACAAAAAATTTAAAAACTCATGTCGGTAACGGAGGGAATGAAATATGCAGCACTTTTTGGGCAATAAATCCAAACAGTGATAACTCTTGGTTCTCACTTCCATATCCTTAACAAACTGGTTTGAATATTTGCTTCATATAGTTTTCTACCATATGGTACAAGATTAGGTTGAAAAACCTCTTACTTTTTGACTCATGAGATTTTTTATTAAGAAAGGTCATGGTAACGGAGGGAAAAGTAACGGAGGGAAAATTGTGCAAGTGCATGATTTTACATAATTTGTCGCTTTTTTCTTCCAAATACTTTAATATTACTTCAAAATGAAAGGGAACTATTTCTATAAAATATGTCAGTCCTTCCAAGCAATTTTTTTTATCATTTAAAAAAATAAAAAAATAAAATCATGTCCCTTCATCAACAGTTCAAAGATGGAATAACACAAGATATGATGAAATACATCCATTTATTTACATGATTTGCAGGTCTTTGAAATTTGGGAAATAATTTTTGTTCCATGTTTCATACATGGTCTGTTTAAAACATATGGAACTTTAGAACCAAAAATGGTAGAGAAAAAAGGTCAACAGTTTCATAAACTAGAGTACATATGTATCTGTTCAATACATTTTTATATCAGATGCATTAACTTGAATTTTTGGCCTTGCTGTTTACTTCTACTTGACTGGGCCCAGCTGTTACATGGACTAAGAGATTCTGCTCTGGGCTGATGTGCGGTGAATTGTGTAAAGTTCTATGCCACATATTGCTGTTTCATGAGTTCTTGATGATAACTTGGGATGAGGACGACTCACGGTGTTAACGGGGAACCTCGGTACATTTGCAATTACATAGGCACCGGGGAAACAGAGATTTGGGGACACAAACATGATACAAACTTTTTTCGCACATGCACTGAACGACCAGGATTATTTTTTAAGTGGAATAAACATTTACATGATCGTGGAATAAATTAATTCAGCTTTAAAATAGGAAAATAAACCACCCACTTAATTCAGATTTAAATTTAATTCTGAATAATCATTAGGAATTAAATGTTTACTTGGTCTTTTTTAAAACGGAATAATTTTTTTTTTTTTGGAATTAAATAATTTTTGATTGGAATTAAAGCTCTCATGTAAACGGGGCAAATCAGATGTTACAGAAACTAAGTGATGCTACAAAAACTGCAAAACCAACGTGTGCAAAAGTAGTTTTAGAGCCTGAATATAGAATACGACCCAAGACCTTTTATTAAACTCTAGCTCTACCTACACTCCCTGCTTGTTGGCGAAATGATTCATACTTCGTTTTTAATTTCATTACTGTCAATACAAGTGAGTAATGTTTATCCACAGAATCAGAAATCCCTGAATGAAACGCCTGTGTTAATATTGAGCGGAGAAATGAACACAGGTCTTGGTTTTGTTGTTTAATTACTGCAGAGGAGGGAGTGAATGAGGCCATAGGGAGTCCAGACCGCCTACATCTTATTACAAAGACTAGAGCGCTGCAGTGTACCACCACAGCGCACTTTCTCTTATAAATAAATCAGCTCCAACACAGCGGTACATGACAACAGTAAGCAGCTCCACCACCAGGGGGCGATTAAAGAGGAAGCACATGGCTTTGTTTATGCATGAGACGGGTGTTTGGGTTGGATTTAAAGGCGCTGGAACAGATTTTGACTGTCTTGAAAACCTGAAAAAACAGAAGTAGCTCATTTGAAAAGGTTTGGAGTGGTCCAAAGTTATTCCTCTCTTACTTTATACGTTCTGAGCTTTCTAATTATTCACCGCGATGAGTTTACAAGAGCGTTCCATAACTTCTCAGAGTAGTTTTGCCGTCACAGCAGCAAACAGCAAGTAACATGCTAACTGAGCACTTCCTGATTCTCAGACAATAAAATGTTTCAGAATTACATACAGACAGAATGTTACAGGGGCCCGGTCAAGCAGAAGTAAACAGCAAGGCCAAAAATTCAAGTTAATTCATCTGATATAAAAATGTATTGAACAGATACATATGTACTCTAGTTTATGAAACTGTTGACCTTTTTTCTGTACCATTTTTGGTTCTAAAGTTCCATATGTTTTAAACAGACCATGTATGAAACATGGAACAAAAATTATTTCCCAAATTTCAAAGACCTGAAAATCATGTCAATAAATGGATGTATTTCATCATATCTTGTGTTATTCCATCTTTGAACTGTTGATGAAGGGACATGATTTTTATTTTTTTTATGTATTTGAAATGATAAAAATTTACTTGGAAGGACTGACATATTTTATAGAAATAGTTTCCTTTCATTTTGAAGTAATATTAAAGTATTCGGAAGAAAAAAGCGACAAATTATACAAAATCCTGCACCTTCTACTTGCTTGAACAATTTTCCCTCCGTTACTTTTCCCTCCGTTACCATGACCTTTCTTAATAAAAAATGTCATGACTCAAAAAGTAAGAGGTTTTTCAACCTGTGGTCTCTGACCTGGATCAGTCCTGGTTCAGTCTGTACATGGTGCAAAAGTTCGGCATCGCACTCACGGAAGTCACGTAAACGGGAAACGTCCGTTATCTGTTTTTTCCATTCTTCATTTAAACACAAAATCGAAAACTGAAAAAAACAAATCATTATCCCTTTGTTTAATTTTGGTTTTGGAGACAAATAACGAAGAAAACTGTTGTTTTTTCTTGTTCTTATTTTTGGTTTTATATTGAAAAACGAATGAACGAATGATACACAGATTTAAGAGATATATAGAGGGTCTTTTACGGTATTTTCTGATCTATGTTCTTATGTTTTTTCCTCATCACAAACAGACCTGGAGTTTTTTGTGTTTTGTTTCCTTCACACACATTTAACTCACAAACCCTGCAGATTTAGGCTGAGTTCTTCTCTCAAACAGAAAACACTCTTGCACCTTGTGATGTCATGTGGTAATACAGGAAATGCTCCATTGTGTTTTTAAAGCCCATGCACCTTCACTAGAATCATATGGATCATTTCAGTCATGGAATTGCCAATCTTTATTGAACTAAAGGTAAAATGTAGCTGTTAAACTACCACTTCATGACATCACAAGGTGGAACAGAGCATCTGGAGCTTTGAAGATGTACACAGACTAATAATAAAGGGTTAAAAAGTGTCAATATGACCATGACTTTATGTTATTGCACTATAAATATTTGAGAGTGAGTGTGGAAACGTTTGCCTGCATAAGCG
>NW_026571175.1:6547195-6559695 GCF_026225935.1 Boleophthalmus pectinirostris
GAGAGAGGGGAAGAGAAGAGAAGGGGAGAGAAAAAGTAGGAAAGGAGAGAGAGAGAGTAGGGCAGATGGGAAGGAAGAGAAGTGACCGAAAAGCAGAGGGAGGGATGGGTGGAGAGAGAGGAAAAGGAGAGATGAATGAGAGAGAGAGAGAGAGAGAGAGAGAAGGGGTTGTAGAGAAAGAAAGAAAGAAAGATAGGGTGACGAGAAGAGAGAGAGCGGAGAGAGAGAGAGAGGGTCAAAAACTGTAAAGCAAATGGTTACAGAAGAAGAGAGAAACTGAAAAAAGAGGAGGGAGGGAGGGAGAAAAGAGAAAGAGGAGGGTTGAGAGAAGGTGACGGGAAAGAGGAAGGGAGCGGAAAGAGAGAGAGAGGGGGAAGAGAAATGGGGACAGAAGCGGAGAGTGAAAGGAGGACGAGAAGAGTAAAAAAAAGAGAGAAAATAGATGGAGAAAAGAACAAAACAGAACAGTAAGAGACGAGGAAGGGAGGGAGAGAGAGAAACCTAGGGAGAGACAGAAAGATGGATTGATAAATAAAGAACGGAGAGAGGGGGGAGGAGAGAAAAGAGGAGATGGCAGACAGGAATAATATAAAAGCACAAACAAAGACATGTATCCGTGCCTGTCACTTTTTTTTTTTTTTTTTTTTTGACGCTTTTAACAACAAAGTTTCATCTTCACACAAAGGAAACATCACTCTCTCTCTCTCTCTCTCTCTCTCTCCACAGATCTCTCCGTCATTTCAATAAAATATAAATGGAGCAGTGTGAGCGTTACGACGGGACCAGATGTAAAATTATGTAACGCGACAGGAGACTCTGGAAATATACAGGTTAAAGACGCGAGAGTTTTGATCCGGAGCAAATCGGGACGTAAACATAAAGAGTTTTCTAATGTGCAGTGACATGTTGGAGTCTGAAGAGAGTCTCCTGTCGGGAAATAAAAAGAAAAGAAATGGGAGTGTGTTTGTGTTAAATGGTAATAACGAAACGTATTTATTGTTTTTGTTCAGGCGTCTCGTATTGAAAGTGTTTTGTTAATACGACCAAAATAGAATTGAATCTGAAATTGTAAAGAATTAACAAGGAAAAGAAAACAGAAGCTTAACTATCTGTCTGTCTCTCTTTTTGTCTCTCTCTCTCTCTCTGTTTGTCTCTTTCTCTGTCCATCTGTCTCTCTCTCTGTCTAATTCTCTCTCTCTGTCTGCCTCTCTCACTCTCTGTTGGTCTCTCTCTCACTATCTCTCTCTCTGTTTGTCTCTCTGTCTCTCTGTCCGTCTGTCTAATTCTCTCTCTCTGTCTGTCTGATTCTGTCTCTCTGTCTGCCTCTCTCGCTCTGTCTCTCTCTCTCTGTCTGTCTGTCTGTCTGTCTAATTTTCTCTCTCTCTGTCTCTCTCACTCTGTTGGTCTCTCTCACTATCCCTCGGTCTCTCTGTCTGTCTCTCTCTCTCTCTCTGTTTGCCTCTTTCTCTCTGTCTGTCTCTCTGTCTGCCTCTCTCACTCTGTCTCTCTGTCTGTCTGTCTGTCTTTCTCTCTCTCTCTCTCTTTGTTGGTCTCTCTCACTATCTCTCAGTCTCTCTGTCTGTCTGTCTGTCTCTCTCTCTCTCTCTCTCTTTGTCTCTCTGTCCGTCTGTCTAATTCTCTCTCTCTGTCTGTCTGATTCTGTCTCTCTGTCTGCCTCTCTCACTCTGTCTCTCTCTGTCTGTCTGTCTGTCTCTCTCTCTCTTTGTTGGTCTCTCTCACTATCTCTCTCTCTCTCTGTCTGTCTGTCTCTCTCTCTCTCTGTTTGCCTCTTTCTCTCTCTGTCTGTCTGTTTCTCTCTCTGTCTGTCTCACTCTGTCTCTCTCTCTTTCTCTGTCTGTATATCTGTCTGTCTGTCTCTCTCTCTTTATGTCTTTTTGCCTCTGTTCGTCTCTCTCTCGGTCTGACTGTCTGTCTCTCTCTTTCTCTCTCTGTCTATCTGTGTGCCTCTCTCTCTGTCTGTCTGTCTCTCTCTCTCTCTCTATCTGTTTGTCTCTTTCTCTATCTGCTTATCTGTCTGCCTCTCTCTCTCTGTGTGTTTGTCTGTCTGTCTCTTTCTCTCTCTCAATCAGTCTGCCTCTCCCTCTCTCTCTCTGTCTGTCTCTCTCTCTCTGTCTTTCTGTCTGTCTCTCTGTCTGTCTCTCTCTGTTTCTGTCTTTCTCTCTCTCTCTCTGTCTTTCTGTCTCTCTGTCTCTGTCTGTCTCTCTCTGTTTCTGTCTCTCTCTCTGTCTGTCTCTCTGTCTGTCTCTCTCTGTTTCTGTCTTTCTCTCTGTCTTTCTCTCTGTCTCTCTGTCTATCTTTCACATCGCCCACTCCTCTGATGTAGTAACACTTTGCAGTATGGCAATCACACTTTCTTTGGTTTTAATTATTTTTCTTTTCATAAGACAACAGTAGCGTCGAGTCCAGTGTTTGTGTGATTAAAACTCAAACAGACACTCGTGAGATCTGCGGCGCGCAAACCCGTTCTCTTTGATTTGATGCAAACACAGAAAAGCAGAGTTTTGCTCCTCTGTGGAATACCGATTCACTCAAACACATTTCGTTTCATTTTGTTGTTTCCCTCGGAGCGTCTTTGTTACATCTACATTTAAACTTGGGTAGAAAAAGCGTCATTTCAATATAAAGACATGTTTACACCGATTTAAACCAGCGTGGCTCTAAACACATCAACTCTGTAGCACCCAGGGACAATAAACACACAAAGAAGAACTTTTTCTGACAGTTTAAACCTTAACTTAACAAATAAAGAAGTTGTCATTTCGTTGTATTTGTTTGAGCGTAACTATTGTGTACTTTCGACAGGTTTTAGGCATATTTGCTTCTCTGATTGGTTTATTTGAAGCTCATTGGTTTAAAAGTGCACTATGTAACATTTCTGAAAAGAGGAATCCGTCATTTGCTTGTCTCCGTGGAGATGTTATTGCTTTCCTGGTTCTACAGTTTGGCATTAAACTTCTCTCTTGCATTTATTCTAGGGTGACCAAATGTCCGTTTTTCCCCGGACATGTCTGTATTTTGCGTCCTGTCCGGGGCGTCCGGGTTTTTTTTTTTTATATAAAGTGATGCAGATGTCCGGGTTTTCAGTACCGTTCATTGGGGACATTAAACTGAGCGTCTCTCGTAGCGTCTGTGACTCAGAAGAAGCGAGACACAAACAGTCGGTCAGTCTGAAACATACCGAAGCACAAATGCGCATTTAACAATGACTTGTACAAGAAATTCTCCGTTTTCCATCCCGGTCGGGACAAGTGGGAGGTCATGTGCACAGGTTGCGAGGTGAGAGGACAGTGTTCCTCGTTTATCGCGGGGGTTACGTTCTAAAAATAACCCGTGATAGGTGAAATCCACAAAGTATCAACTAATATTTTACAATTATTACATCTGTTTTAAGTCTGTAAAACCCCTCAGCACAAACTTTATACACTTTTCTCAGACAGGATCGACAGATACAACCCTTTTTACTTCCTTCTTAAAACTTATTGCTGCTGTCGTCCTTGTGTTATTTTCCTCCTTTTTTATGTAACGAACTGAAGATTCATTTATTCCATAATGGAGCCTACAGAGCAGAGTCCCGCACGGGTCCATTTTTGGAGACCCCCAGTACAACACCACAACCACACAGTACAGGACCGCACCTGCCCGTTAACCAGAGATTATATCAAACTTTTGTGCTGCCTACGCCACGGACTGAACCAAGACTAAACCAGGACTAACCCAGGACTGATTCCAGGACTGAAGAGGAGGACTAAACCATGACTGAACTAGGACTAAAACAGGACTAAACCAGGACTAAACCAGGACTGAAACAGGACTCAGTGTCAGGACGGGCTTGGAGGTGACGCAGGAGAAAGGACCGGCTCAGCTCTGTACCTCTCGGAGGTAAACGCAGCAATTGCCCGATCGCGCTTTGCGGACAAACTGCTTTTTCGTTTTCTCTCTTAAGTCCAAGAATAGTCCTGACCCACCCGTGTGTAATTACTACCCACCTGTAATACACAATACGCATTCAAAAGGTGTCCGGGTTTTCACAAACGGAAATATGGTCACCCTAATTTATTCAATTCCATATGTTTTCTGTATTGGTTAAATACCTCGAAAAACACGCGTTGTTACTGTGCGTGAGCTTGCCTCGACATAGATCAGATTTGTAACTTAGGCTAGTGGCGTCGCGTACATGTCTACAGTAGGAGTTACACAGTACACCTTTAAAAAACACAGGGGAGCACTTCTTGATTGCCACCTGATGATGTCACAAGGTGATGGTTGCTAAGTAAAGACCTCGATCCGTTCACTGTGCGGATGTAAACAGACACACATGAGAAAATTACATCCTGTGTTCCCACATTTCCTTTAAAATCTATTTGGTCAGATTGTTTCCCCATTTCTCCCAATTTAGTCGTCACCCCCAACCTATTATACACTTTAAATGTGATATAAAAATAAAAATGACTTGACTTAGAGTTCAGTTCTGAGAAAAATCTTAGAAATAAGAACAATCTTAGAAATGAGGGAACATAAAGCTGTGGGAACATAGGGTTGACCCAATGAGAAACTACTCTCAGCTTTTTACTTTCAAACAATTCTTCAAACTGGATTAACAGTGCTGTTGTGGACTGGGTGTCATTATTTGAAGAAGACAAATTCTATAGAAAATGGGGATGAGATGCTGCACTTTAAATGTACAACTTTACGAGAGGTGAGTAATAAAGTCTTCTCATTAGTTTTGCTTTATCCTGAGTTAGTATCTTGAGTCTCAGTGTCCGTCACTCCTCTGCCCCTCCCCAATACTCTGTTTTCTTGGTTGTTGCCGTAGTGTTGCTGATGTTTAGTGGTTATGATCTGACACAGCAGCTCAGAGTCACACTGACACCACACACATGAGGAGCGCAGAGGCTTAAAAAAAATCACACACGAAGACACAAAGTCGGGTCTCGCCTCCCCAAACTCAGGGAGAAGCAAATTGCAACCAAAATCAGGCAAATTCTGCTGCAGTTTGTGGCCTTAAGGGAGTGTGACGTCAACCATGGTATTTGACTCCAGTCAAATGAAGCTCATGATGCCTGCATTTATAGAGCCAGCATTTTTCAATGTAAAGTCAATGATACCCGGGATCGATATAGTACATCATCATCTGCTGTCCATGTCCAACAGGAAGGAAAATTATAAACTTCACTTCAAAGCTAAAATTGGTGGAACCAAAACTAGTCTTCATTAAGGGAGGGACAATATACAATGTCCATAAAACAAGACAAGACCTGAGATTGGATCAATGAGAACGAGACAAAATGAAGATTTTTGCTGTCATTGTAACACTGCTTTGGGACTATAGCTTCTCAAAAAATGTCCCTCACCAGTACTTAACGCCTATTCTTATTTTTTAATCCAATCCAAACATAAAAACATGGGAGATCATTTTCAGCCTGTGTGCACAAGTTTTGTCTTGTGAGATCTTGTCCCATCAAGTCTTAAAGGTGCACGGTGCAACCTCCATAGAATGTTATTACTTGTCTGGAATGTTCCACAGTATGGCATTAAGCTTATTTACCTCCATGGAAACAAACGTTACATCAGCAAGCCCAGTTACAGTTCAAGTCTGAGGTGGTTTATCAAGTTTTTCAACGTATTTTAGAGAAATAAAATCACCTGTAATTGAATAAATGCAAAATGGATATGTTTAATGCCATACTGTGGAATGTTCCAAAGAAAAACTATGTTGTTTCTATGAAGGCAAGCAGGTAGTGGACCCCACCATGTACCTTTAAATGTAATCACACTCATTACATTTTGGTGAAATGCATTTTCTAATCTGTCATAAACCCTTTAAGCTCCTCAGCCCCCAACCCTCCCCCCTCTCCCCAGAGCCTGTCTCCCTGTGCACCTGTCTGTGCACCTGTCTGTGCACCTGTCTGTGCACCTGTCTGTGTGAGTGTGAACCTGACAGGGTTAGTACAGGTGCAGAGCAGACTGAGAGCTGGAGGTACACCGTGTTCTGCTCTTCTACAATAATGACGACGTTCAGACAAAGAGCACGAGCTTCAAGTCCTGTTCTTTCTCTCTCTGTGACTTTTGTGCCGAGCTTCTGTGAGTGTTTGGTTCAGTCGATGCTCAGTGGTTTAAAGGTGCACTGTAACTTCTCCACCATCTGCTCAACTCCATGGAGATGTTATTGTTAGTGTTGTAGTCAAGACGGCACTAATTGAGACCAAGAGCTGTCTGAGACCACAGGGTCCCGAGACCAGGACCAGACCAAGACCTCTGAGGGTCAAGAGACAAGAGCAAGACTTTTAACAGCCCGTCGAGACCAAATCGAGACCATTGACCATCTTTGTAATTTTTTACATTTATTTGTATTTTATAGTTATTTTGGCACATATATATCAATGTTTGTTTGTTTTTTTTTAATAAATCTATCTCCATTTGTTTTACTCCTCTAGTGTCAGACCCCAAGACCGAGACAAGGCAGAGTCCAAACACCTTCAAGACCGAGTCCAAACATGGTCAAGTCTGTGACAAGACCAAGACCGCAAAAAAAAAAAAAAAAAAAAACGGCCTCCAGGCCGGTCTCAAGACCAAGACTGGTCTTGAGTACTACAACACTAGTTATTGTTCCACAGTATGGCATTAAACCTCAATTAGAAGTGTTTTTATTGTTAAAGAAATACCTAATTAGTGAATTTTTACTGTGAGTGAGCTTGCCTCTCTATAAATCTGACTTGTATGCAAGTAACATCGTTAAGCATCTTGTCTCCAAGAGAAGTTTAATGCCATAATGTTGAACATGGAGTGAAACAGGTGCCACAACTTAAAAAAAAAAACAATTACCACCTTGATGTCATGAAGGGTTAACTGTTCCACTGCTTAAACTCAAATCTATCACACTAAAATAAATGTCAAAAAAAAGTCACTACTTTTTGAAAAGTTCCATAACATTTATAGTTCTTGACAGCTTGAGTGATACTGACATGTCAAATTTTGGGGTCTGGCCCATGGACTATATTGTTTTTAATAAAGAAACATCATTATCATGTGTTCATGTTTTTGGTGGAGGGACCAGCAGTGATGTATTTGCCTGTATTTTTCTCTGTGATGTATTTGCCTAGAATATTCCACAGTATAGCATTAAACCTATCTATTTCAATGGCTACAAGCAGGTACACCACTCGGCCAAGCTACAGGTCAGATCTATGGAGAGGCAAACTCGCTTACAGTAAGAATGCATGTTTTTCAAAGTATTTATGGGCAATAACAGCACATGCAAGATCGACATGTTAATGTAATTCAATGCAAAGTAAGAACATCTTCACAGAAACAAACAGAAGCACCTTTAAAACACCTGTAAACTCAATGAGAAAATCTTGAATCTCCATTCAAATGAGTTTTCCTGAAGTATTCCCTCAGTAAATCTCTGGTAAACGACAGGTGGGATGAGAGATGGTGAATTAAACATCTGATAATGAGACAGCGAGATGATAACCCCGCAATGCATCATGGGACTTCTAATCACACGCTGCGTCAAATCAGCCAGAAAAGCACTGCATGGCTCGTCCCACTAA
This sequence comes from Boleophthalmus pectinirostris, assembly GCF_026225935.1. NCBI lineage: Eukaryota > Metazoa > Chordata > Actinopteri > Gobiiformes > Gobiidae > Boleophthalmus > Boleophthalmus pectinirostris. Next base: position 6,554,770 of record NW_026571175.1, read on the forward strand.
ATATTTGAACTACTATCTGCGTACTCCGGATACTTGTAAATGCGATGTACTTTTTGCCCCTTGAAGCGATTTCGACCCGTGTTGAGAATAAGACGAGGGTTTGACAGTGCTGAGGAGGCACATCCAGCACCGCAGTCTCCATCTATTATTAAACACCGGCGCTTTTTAGGACGCACTTTTGGATTTAGCAGAGTAAGTTACAATACTTAGTAGCTGATCTCAAGGTGAAAATGGGAGGATAAGTTCAACTACCCAAGGAGCAGGTCTTGAAGAATAGCCCCCGCTCTCTGGAATACAATGTTGGAGAGCTCGCGATTTAGCTGCAGGCGATTGAAACAAGTTCATGTTGAAAATAATGTTAGGAAATAGGCGTGTGGAGATGTGTCCTCAGGCGATTTGAGCTGGAGTGTTACGGAGCACCAAACATGACATAATGATTTTTTTTTTTTTTAACATTCCAACTAGGTGTTTAGGCCTTTAGCCGTTAAATCGCTGGAGTCTTGGTTCGGTTTTGCAGGTGAGTCTGGGCTATAGAACCCACAGCAAATGTTATTGAGCAAGGTATGTTCTAAAGTCCTACTGTGAGGGCGTCCTTAGTTAATCAAAATGTATAAAACTAAAGTAGGGATGTAACAATAACCGAAATATCATGATATCATATCGTCAAAAGTCTCACAATAATGTCGTGGACTGTTACAATATATTGAATTACAAGTTCCTTTGCTTAAATGCAGGTTTTATAGTAGCACCAGCATATGAACATTGGAAACTACATATTCCATGATTCATTTCAATGCAGACAACATGAAGAAATATGTTTTTTACTTGAATTCTTGGGATTATGATCGAAATAATTCACACTAAAATCTTGTCAAGGCATTTTAATCTACAATTATATCAGCCTCTTCAGAATACCGCAATAAATATCGTACCGTGAGATGGATATTTTGATAATATCGTGATTTGGATATTGTTACATCCCTAGACTAAAGGAGTGTGATGTCACCCATAGCGTTTGGCTCCAGTCAAATGAAGCTCATTGAGGCTTGCAGTTACATAGCAGATTTTAGAGCTGTGCTCCATATTTGGAATTCCGACTGCAAGTATCATACTAATCAAAGAGCCAATCAGGAGCAAGGCTATTGAAAATTCCTGACCACACTACTGGTTTAGCAGGGACATAGAACTATAATAAAATCTGGAAGATGAATCCTAGATGACGTCGCCTTATTTTCAGTGGCCTGTGCTCAATGTCGCATGGGCCCCAAAAAAATGTTTTCTTCTGCATTTACTTCCTCAATACGGGCGAGCTCCTCCTACCTGTGTGGCATCAGTAACGTGCATGGCGTTGAGCGTTTGGACCAATCAGTGCGAGAGCTGCTAGATTGGAGCTAGGGCAGGCTCAGAGCGGGGTTACACTGAGTCTAATAAAGCTAACACCCAACCTCGCGGATCTTAACAACAGGGACATTGGACGCATTGCACTCTCCATAGAACAGGACTCCACTCACCCACTACAGGAACACCTCATCCCACTGCCCTCAGGACGGAGGTACAGGGTGCTCAGGTGCACGAGGGCCCGCTTTGGCAGAATCCTGATCCCCTCGGCCATTCACATTTCTGAACACCAGGTCCCGCTGAGTGCACTGTAATGTCTACTGTAATGTGTGTGTGTGTTGTGTTGTGCGGTGTTGTTGCTGTATGTGCCAAACGAGTTTAGTCTAAAGTCTAAAGTCTAACCTTTAGCAGCTTTGAGAATTTAAAATATTTTAAAAAGTTTATGTTGTGAAAATAGAAAAGAATCCCTACAAAATCCAACCTTTGTGAAAGTTGTGGATGCCCTGTCAGCCAAACATGAGCAGTTTGAATTCCCCAAAAAATGCCTTGTGCTTCTAAGGCAGAATTCTTTCTGGGCCCAAGCTCCTGGGAGTCACAGTACCTGGAGCAGCCACTAGTTGGTCTCGAGCTGGACAGAGGGGGAATAACTTATGCAAATTTTATTATTGATCCATGAGGAGGGAGCAGATGCATAGCAACTCTGTCAATCAAACCTGCTGCTAAGTGTACTGTGGGTTAGTACGGACATTTAAAGACCAAAAAAGAGAAACAGATATAGACAGATAATAGATAATCAATAGTTCATCAAAATAAAGTGAATTAGAGTCGATGGAGCCGGAAGTGCATCCAGGTTTACTTTGGAACATGGGGGTTTGCTATGTTATATATACAGTGTGTGGTATTAGTTGACTTTTTTTTAAATTTTAGATTAGATTTTCATGAGACAACAGCAGAAATGAGAAGTTAGTGAGAGTTATTTGGTATTCTTTGCTATTTAAATGTAAAAAAAAGTCATGTTAAACTTATAATTCCCAAGTTGAATGTGTCTTCGTGTTTCTTACGTAAACTGTGTTGAATTTTTAGATGGAATTCTCCCTAGTGTCATCGATATTGAACTCTCTAAAATAAAACTCTTCACTTTCTGTCATTTTCAACATACTGTATGTTTCAACTTTTCTTCACAAACTGCTTCTTGTTTGGTATAAAATAATAATAGTGTCATTTATATTTACAACCAGGCCCGTCGACAGAAACTTGAAGGCCTGGGGCAAGAACCTTCACATGGGCCCCTCTCTAATAGAAAATAATAAGGAAGACCGTCCAACTCCGGGCCCCTAAAACCCTGAGTACCGGGACAGCAGACCCTTTTATCCCTACCTCTTTATGCCTTGTTTTATCCCAGCAGATTAAGTAAAAAACAGAGAATTGTCAAAACTGTCATACACACTGTTACACCTCCTCATTACTTGTTAGTAGTTTAAGTACTCTTTGCATTTTAAAACACCCAAATGAAACAACTGCTCCGCTACTAAATATTCATTTCAGGTCCTCGGGTTTCATGAGACAGTGTTTTGGTTCCTGCATAAACCACTTCAGTCTGGGGTAATCAGACACAACTAAAGGTGCACTATGTAAATTTTCTGGTGGAGGATTTGGCAACTGCTCGTCTCCATGGAGATGTTATTGCGTTGCCAAAAAATGCCAAAAAAACAGCAGGGCATTAGAGGTGGGTTTTGTCAGGTAGAAAACTTGCAAACAAACAGCACTTCAAAATCACACTGCTAGAGATCGAATATTTATTTAAAGGGCCCATCTCGAGCAAAATCAACTTTTCAGAGCTTTCTACCTTCTAAGGCTACGTTCAGACTGCAGCCTGAAGTGACCCAAATCCGATTTTTTGGTCCCTATGTGACCTGTATCTGATCTTTTAATGACAGTCTGAACGACACAGATCCGATTTTTTCAAATGTGACCCAGGCCACTTGGATATGTGCTCCTAAAACCGATACATATCTGATCTTTTGACATGTGACTTCAGTCTGAACGGCCAAAGCGCATTCATCCGACCTACACGTTTCTGTGCTGAAGTTGGCGAAAATTGTTAATGAACTCCGTGTCACTGAAGTGAAGCACATCACCACTCATCACTCTTGGCTACGTCTCCACATCCACACGTTCCTTTCAACGGACGTCGCTGCCGCTGTCCCACAAAACACCACGACCAAAAACCTTGTCCTTCTCTTTCTCAATCTCCTCCTTAAAACAAGTAAGTTGTTCATGTTCTGGCTACGGTACGAGAGGAACTTTAAAATCTCCAGGTGCTCAATGCTGCGTCCATGTTTGAACAACTTCCGTAAACACAGAGCACGCTCGCTGCGGTTGATGTCGTCATTTCCTCCAGTGTGCATGCGGGACACTTTTGGGCCATTTAATGTTCACACTGGAGTTCACATACAAGTTACATTTAATTGGAAATGTGAATGACCTCGCAAAAACATCGGATTTCATCAAAAAATCCGAATTGAGTGTTCAGCCCTGCAGTCTGAACGTAGCCTTAGAGTGATGTGTGGGCCTTGTATATGTCGCCGAAGTGGTTTTTAGATTGATTCAACGTTTTTTTTTAACAAATTGCAGCATATTTCTGCCACCCTTCCACATGACAACGAGCTAAAGCTGCTACAACGATGACGTGGCCAGATACACCTATGACGCGTTTGACGTAGCAGAAAGCGATTCGCACCCACCAACCTCCCCCGCTCCACCGCCTCCACCTTGCATCGACTGACAATTCCCAAATGAACACCTAAACAAAAGCGACAGCATAAGCTCATTGTTCTACACTGCAGTGGACTAGAGATGCGCGGATGGGCTATTTTTTCATCCGCAACCGCGACACAAAACTCATCATTCGCCTGCTATCCATTTGCACCCAAAGTTTTGACCAATTTTCAAAACCGCACTCGCCCGCCATCCACCGATTGAGTTTAGATTTTAGAACAATCATATAGCAAACAAACTAAGGAGCCTTGATAAAAATGCAAACTCTATAGCTCATTCATTCCAAAATTCACCCAACGTGCATGTTCACATTCTTAATTGTCCGTAACAAAACGCCGCTTGTTGCTCAGGGTTTAACTCCCTCTTCGGAATCTCACTGTGAGTGCAGCGTGGGCTCAATAAACGCGCCAGTTCATTGCTCATGAATTTATTTATTTATTTGCCGTGATGCACTAAATAACAAGGCAATTGCTTCCTGACTCGCTCCAGTCGCCTTCCTACCATTCATTTCACATACAGTGAAACATAGACACCCGTACGCTCTGCGGGCCTATTCAAAATGCGTGTGCCTGGGGAGCACGCACGCAGTCACTCACTCATGCTCACGCCACACGCCACTCGAAACATTGCACATAGGAGTAAAGATGCATATCTCATAACACTTTAACAATATAGGCTATAATATATTATATTTTTTTAATTTGAGTAGTTAAACGCCACCTGCCCGAAAGTTTATCTACTAGTGTTTATTAATACTTTACCAATCAGTAATGTTCAGCTGATGTGGACGCGGTGCTTGAGCTTCATGCA